>NC_067121.1:4923553-5223553 GCF_021347895.1 Acanthochromis polyacanthus
TCAACATAAAATTACGTGATTTTATATTAATTATGTTTCAGTTTTGTTCTATAACATATGAATTAATGCTGACAGAATAATATTTAATCCGATATAATCTGTGGTTCTTTATTCATATTTGATATTTCTGTGTCTTTCTGTTGTTGTAATTGTGTGAGAAGTCAGTAATTTAGGATGATTTTAATATTAATGTTGTTAAGCATCAATTCATGATTTCAATCTATATTTTTGATACAAGTATTTGAAAGAAAGGAAAACTGATAATTTAATTCGTCATACAGTTGAGAAATTAGCATTTGTCAAAATAAAATCAGTGATGACACAATTACTGGTCCATTAAAAAAAGACACACATAACAATTAAATAACTTTTCTATACAGGCTCAAACGCCAATGAGTCCATAAAATAGAAAAGTACCGCACTGAACTTAGTCCAGGGTTGGTCAGTGATGCTGTTAGAAGAGTTCAACAGTCTACACCTGCATCTGAATATTAGGTTGCGCAAAACAGCAGGGCATGTGGGCACCCCTACATTTACGAACATTTGACTCGCACTGCTCCAGCGTGGAACCCTAAGTAACATCCGCATACCATGGTTATAGGCTACAGTAAGTTTCTGCATGCTGCTCCGTTTGTAGCTCCTCCACAGGTGGGCTGTGTACATTGGCGTGCAATAGGCCTTAAATAAACTGATTTTTACAGCTCTTGAGCACATTCCAAACTTGCGGATCAACATGTTAGCTTGACCATAGAGCATTCGACACTGTCTGTAAATGTGTTTGTCATCAGAAAGGTCTGCAGTCACACAGTGTCCCAGATATTTGCACTCCTCACTCATGTTCAGCCTACTTCCAGACAGAAAGAAGTCAGGGAACTGTAGCTTAGAGTCCTCTCTGCTCCCAACAATCATGATTATACTTTTCTTTGAATTGTATTTTATATCAAAGTCTGATCCATACTGAGAACACACTTGCAGCAGTTCTTCTAGTCCAGCACTGTATGGACAGAAAATTACAAGATCATCAGCATACAGTAGGTGGTTGATTGTGCGATCCCCAACCCTACAGCCAGTTGTGCAGTTATTTAAGAGTCTTGACAAATCATCAATATATACACTGAATGAAAGAGGAGACAAAATGCTGCCCTGTCTCACTCCATTAGACATTAAATGGTGCCGATAGGCAACTTCCCCATTTAACAAACACAAGTTGATGTGCGTACCAGTACACCAAAGTTCTTACCAAACATTTAGGCACACCTCTCTTGTATAATCTATAAAATAACTTCTCATGGTTGACATAATCAAAAGCCTTAGAGGCATCAATAAAACACATAAACATTGTTGTCTTGTGTCTGTTATAATAATCTAAAATTTCTATACACATGTCTGTTCCATGTTTGGATTTAAACCCAAATTGGTTATCAGTGGTCAGCAAAAGCTCTTCCATTTTATTCAAAACAGCCTCTCAAGCACCTTAGACAAAGTGCTGGCCAGAGCTATAGGCCTATAGTTCTCTTTGCTGTTGATTTTTCCAGCTTTATCTTTGACAACTGGGACTAAGATGACAGACAACAATGTGTCCGGTAGACTCCATGTATGAGAAACCCACTAAAGCAAATAGAAAGTAGGGGAAACAGTTTCTGCTCGCATAATTTAAGTGCTCAGACATTATCTTATCTGCACCGCATGCCTTCTCGTTATTCAGTTTTGTCACTATCTCATAGACTTCTTGTGAGGATACGAACACAGATTCACTCTTGTCCATATTACCAACAAGGAATTGTTTACTCGTTACAGCATTAAAGATGTTAAAATAATGATTCCGTCATAGCTTGGTATCTGCTCTGTTCCCTCGTGTCCATCAGTATTTGCAGGCAGAGAGGTTCTGTTATTGTTAATTCTTTTAATTTCTTTCCAAAAAGTCTTGTGGGGCTGTTTGTTTTTGTAATCTTCCAGCCAGTACATCAGCCTATAGTTATCTCATTTCCTCCTTCAGTAGTACCGTAAGACATATTTTAAATTTTGATTTTGGCTTCTTCATATATTCAAATAAATGTCCGTTTTTAAGCCGTCCTGCTTCAACCCAGGCCTTGACAGGCTCGTCAGCCCTCCAGCATTAGAATCTCTTAGCATACTCATGCAACCTGGCTTAGCTTTGAACGGTTTGGCCCTTATTCAGAGGCTGCTCAAAGTAAGGAGAGAATCACAATCTTCTTATACAATGAGCACAATTCAGCCTTATGGTTCATATTATTACAATTAAAGTCATTACAGACTACTGCACTTTTGGCAACTCTATCTGACTCAACATAGTCTCAGTTTAGTAGTATAAATATAAATGTCCTCTTGTGTTAGTGAGGACCACTTAATTTTCCCACCAAGTGTGTCACAATTATTACTCATTGGCACAAGAGATGGTACACCGCACTGAAGTTTGACACATTTCAAACAGCAAACGCTTCGACTCTTCAATCCATTCAGAGGAAAAGTATTAGGCACCAACAACACGATTTTGTCACTGGGCAATGTTCTCATTTTAACAGTGATAAATTCATCAGTTCATCTTCAAACTATTACCCTGCCATCAGTGGTTTTATATACATAAATCTCAGTCTTGATTCGGAGGCCTCCAGCTACTCCAGCACGCACAGCTACCCCTGCCGCCATCTTGCTTAATGATGATGCATCTTTTATGAGAAAATACTTTATTTGAAGCAAATTTATTGACAGTTTTTTTATTATTTATGTATCATAGAGAATATTTTAATGTCAAACAGAAAAGATTTGTTCTAAATCAAAGTTACATGAAGACAAAATATAAATGATGCTCAACATAACTTTAAATATATAAAAATAAATAGACTTTGGAAAATAGTAAATGGAAAAATGATGATAGAAATTATCCTCTCATCCAAAATTATGAAATATTTTTATTTTATTATGTAATTTTTATAATATATTTCAATTTATGCAGACAGAAAAATATTTGACATCAAAAAAATGTGTTATTCTGTCATGTGCAGTAAACCAATAATCCACCAATAGTCAATAATCTATCTATCTATCTATCCTATCTATCTATCTATCTATCTATCTATCTATCTATCTATCTATCTATCTATCTATCTATCAGGTGAGCAGGTAGTGAAGCCCGTGGTGAGCGTGTACCCAGCAGCATCCAGAGTCCACCTGGAGGGGAGCAGCTCCCTGCTGTGTCTGGCCTCAGCCATGTTTCCTCCTCTGGTCCGCTTCTCCTGGAAGAAGGACGGCCAGCCGGTGAAGCTGTCCTCTACTGAGGCAGAGCAGCTGGAGATCAGAGAGCCGGGACGCAGCGCCTCCATCTTGCTGATCCATCAGCAACAGGACAGCACATATAAATACAGCTGCTACGTCCAGCACGAGGGGGGACCAGTGGAGGCCCAGACACAACAAGGTGATGAAGGCTGGATGACTGTGTTCAGCACTGATTCAGCTTCATGTGGAGACGCTGTCAAACACCACTCATGTTTCTCACTGCACATACAAACATTTCCCTCCTTCTCTGTTTCAGAGCTTCCAGCTCCAGCAGCCTCCTGTCCTCCAGAGAGAGAGCCAGCAGACCTGCCAGCTCTGCAGCAAGCTCACTGTAAGATCAGCTGCTGCCTCTCTGCATGGACAGCTGCAATGTTCTGCTGCACTCAGAGCTGCACATCAGTCTGTTCACTTTCATTTGGACTTGATAATGACCTGTCTGTCTGTCTGTCTGTCTGTCTGTCTGTCTGTCTGTCTGTCTGTCTGTCTGTCTGTCTGTCTGTCTGTCTGTCAGCCTCCTTCCAGGTGAATCTGCTCTGTCTGCTGTCCACAGTGCTGATAGTGAAGAGTCTGGTGTTCTGCTGTGGACTCTCTCTGCTGATGATCCTCACAAACAAGGGACCGTCCACCAACTGCACACATGCTGACTGACTGTTTGCTGCTGGACTTTTCTCACCGTCACATCTCATCGATACGTCTCATTCATCTCTTTGATCAGTGATCAGAAATATCAGCTGTGACGTGTTGTTCTTGATTATAAAATGCATTTCTTCATTCACATGTTGGATCATCATCCTATAAATGTAAATACAGATATTCACAATTATATTTTCAGCATTGTAGTTTAAATTCTTCTAGACAGTGTTCTTTTGATATTTAGGTTTTATGTTTTTTATAAAATATCACGTAGAATGCAACAGGTTTATCAATAAACACAAAAATTACAATATTTGTTTTTAATGAACAACTTTTAATGTATTTTATAGCAACTGATCACATGTTTGTTGTAATGTGGAATTAGATACAGTAGTAACAAAGATTCTCTTCTTTAAACTTTACTTTTAACTTTTTAATTGTGACATTTACAGACCAAATTCAACTGAATTATTTGCTGTCTTGTACACATTTCAACATTTAACATCACTGTTCTTTCTTCTTGGTTTTATTTTTAATATATAATCAGAATGTTGAAGATTGTTCACATTTATTCAGAACAGCATTTTCAATAAAGTGAAGATCACATTGTTGTCTGTAGGTGTGGTATGTTGATCCCACAAATAAATCTAATTGTAGTTTGAAGTTACTGAGTCTCAGAAATACAAATATTAGCTCACAACTAAACAGGAACATGAGTTCAACAGTTTGAGATAAAGATGAACACAGAGGTTTTCTGTGTGAACTAGCAGGTGTGGATGAAGCAGCAGGTTCAGATCTGTGTTCCCCATCATTCACTTTGTGTATTAATCACCTTTTAGAAGTGTGTCAGTGTGGATGTAAACCTCTACGCTGATGACACTGTTGTTTCCACACATGAACAAACAGCAGAGTGGACACAGTCACATCCATCTTTAATCACTAAAAGCTGTAAATCCTCCAAAATGTGAGCAGGACATGAGCTGCAGGTGGTGATTGGGCTCAGTTCAACTCTGTAGGTGGAGGTCTGAGTGGAAACAAGGCTGACAGAAACCAAGAAAGAACACAAACCACAGAGAAGGAGGGGAGCTGATGAGTGTTTCCAGCAGCAGATATGAATCTGTTCTCAGTGTTTTCAGACTGTTGACAGCCAATCAAACTTCTTTTCCTGTGTGGGTTTGTGCTCTGTGGCACCGTTAGCTGTGGCTTTTCACTTTAATAAGTTACTACTATCAACTCTGCTGAAAGAATCATTGCAGGAAGCATCTGTGTTCTTCATCCGTGAGAGAAACAGATCAAATCCTCAACTCAGAGCTGACAAATTCACCCTGAAGGTAGAAATACAAGAAGAGGAGAAAAACCTGCTGCAGAAAATCTGTTGGTCATTAAAAATCAATAAATGATGAAAACAAACCACAGATGAACAAAGCAGAACATTTTAATACTGACACCAAGTAAAGTCACAAACATTTATCATTAAACAAAGAACCAATGAACACATATAATTATAAGAACAATATAGTTCATAGATGTTTATTCATTGCTATTTATTTAATGATTTTTTCACTGCAATGAAATATCTTGAATATTTAATTGATGCATGTTTAACATCTATCATCTTAAACATGTAAATGTAAAAACTTTGTAGATTTATTTCCCTGATAGAGTTTGAGAGAGTGATATTTTAGCAATTTATAATAAAATCCACACATTCATCATTTTTCCATGATTCAAACTCCAGCTGTGATCAAACTGATGTCAGATCAGGATTCAGTTTATTTTCATCCATAATCAGACACTGATTGATCTCCATGTCCACTATTACAGGTTCAGAACCAGTGACATTTTCAGGCTCTTATTTTTCATAGTTGCTGAGATATTTTCATTCAAACTGCCTCAAATGTAAACTTGAAAAAAAAACTGCTGAAAATGTGACAACTGTCAATTAAAAAAAAATACAAAATGCAATCTCTGGAAGTATTTGATATTTCAATCCAAAAGTTGTGAGATATCTTTCTAAATATCAATATTTTATGATGTAAAAACTCAAACAAATCAAAAAATGCCACGCAGAAATTATCCTAAAAATAGGAGTACAAATGACATGACCTGAACATAGTTTGACTTGTGAGACGTCCATCCAACATGTGAATTAAGAGATGAAATAAGAGATTTAATCATGAAGTACAACACATCACAGCTGACATTTCTGATGTCTGATCAAACAGATCAATGAGATGTGATGTTCTAATTTAATATACAGTCTGTGGTCTGCATGTGATGCTGCTGCTGCATCAGGATTATCAGTGTTACACTGCTGCCCTCTAGTGGCTGCAAACACACACTGCATCCAGCCTTCTACTACTGCTGCTACTATGAGCACACACTACTGCTGCTGAGGCTGCTGCTTCTTCTGCTGCTGCTAATGCAGCTACTTCTGTCTGTGAGCTGCAACTCATTTTCATCATTCATCTGTTGGTTTATGTTTATGTTTATTAGGATCCCCATTAGTCCTCACTGCAGTGAAGATTATTCTTCCTGGGGTCCAAAAATTTCCATTTCAAACTTCAAACATAATACCATAAAATACAGTCCTTACAATTAAAATACAACTGATTCTAAACAAAAAATCATCTGAGATGGAATGGAATTCAACACTTAAATTGTTGAAACCAACCAAAACCAAAACAACAGCAAAATAATAACAATAATAATAATAATAATAAATTTATTCCATTTTACACATTCAGAATTTCAGAATAAATGAATCAACTAGAATCTGACTTCCTTGCTAAATACCGCTTCTCTTGATTTATTTTTGAATCTTGCTTTATTATTTATCATGGTTTAATGTAGTGGAAGCTTATTCCAATATATTATTGCTCTGAACATTGTTGTCCTGTGACAGACTGGTGACCTGTCCAGGGTGTCCCCTGCCTTCACCCGAGTCAGCTGGGATAGACTCCAGCACCCCCCATGACCCTAGTGAGGATAAAGTGGTGTACAGAGAATGGATGGATGGATGGATGGATGGATGGATGGATGGATGGATGGATTTTAGCTACGATTTTATTAATATGTGAGGACCAAGAAAGTGTTTCATCAATGATCACACCCAACAACTTGGCCTTTCTGACCTGCTTAATATCAGCACCCTGCAAAACAAGACTTATTTCAGGATTAGATCTTAGCATATATCTAGAACCCATGATGATACTCTTTGTTTTAGCAGCTTTCAACTTTAATCTATTTTCAGTAACCCAGTTGGAGACCAACAACAACTCATCTGCAACAACTTATTAACACAAGCTACATTTTCTGTACAAATTTTCATTTACAAATACAGAATAGAGCAGTGGACCTAGGACACTCCCTTGGGGAATACCACAATGAGGGTTAACATATCTGAAGTGCTACCATCAAACATTACACATTGCTGTCTATTAACCAAATAACTATTCATAAGTTTAACAGCTTCTGCTCTAAAATTATCTGCCAAAAGCTTCTTGAGTATAATTCATGATCAATAATATCCAAAGCAGCTCTAAAGTCCAAAAGCACAGCACCGACTATAAACTTCCAATCAATATACTTGAGCCAGTTTTCAGTTAACGATGTTCGTGCTGTGCTCGTGGAATAGCACACTTTATGAGCATGTGGACTCTCAGAGTTGATGTTGTTCTCTTCAAAATAACATTGAATTTGCTCACATATTATTTTCTCCATTAATTTGCTTAGAAGCGGTAAAATACTCACAGGCCTACTGTTTGGACCTGCCAAAGGCTCCCTGCTGTTTTTTATCAGTGGAATGACCTTTGTGATCTTCCCTGACTGTGGATAAACACCATTCTCAACAATTAAACTGAAGATATGGCATATCGGCTCCTGAATAGACTTAGCCGCTATCATCAGTAACCTACCATCTAAATGATCAATGCCACATGGCTTATCACTATTAATAGAGTGCAAATGTTTTTCTACCTCTTCTACACTTTATCCTCTTAAATTGAAAACTACACAGTTTGTCCTTCATAATCTTATTCTTTATAATAGAATCTGACAATTTACCATCAACATCTATCATCTGATCTCTAATCAAATTGACTTTATTAATGATAAAATTATTAAAATAATTAGCAATATCCACTGGTTTAGTTCTAAAAACACCCTCTACCTCTATGAACGAGGGCGCTTTACCCGTTTTATTCCTACCAACAGCTTCATTAAGTGTTCTCCACATTTTCCTACAGTCATTTTTACATTCCTCAAATTTACACTGATAGTAAGCTTTTTTCTTTTGTCTATTCATTTAAGTTATTTTATTCCTACGAGCTCGATACTCTTGCCAAGTAGTTGGACAACCAGATGCCACTGCAGACTGCTTCAATAAATCTCTCTTTAATACTCTTTTTTAGCTCATCATCCAGTCAGGGCGCTTTGATCTTCCTAACACAGTTCCTCAAGGATTTCGTGGGCATTTTTCGTGATTGTTGCGGCCGAAAATGCCTGACTTCGCGGTAGCTTTTCTACAAAATTGCGATAAAAGTTGCGATGTTTTGAGCTTATTTGTTGTGATGAAATTGCGGGAGACAGTGACAACTGCTAAAAAGCTGCATTTCTCCAGCTTGTAGAACATGTTTCAAATCAAATCAAACTTTGTTTATATAGCACTTTTCATCCATTTAAAATGCAACACAAAGTGCTTCACAAAATAAAAGAATACAACAACAGAGAACACTGTAATTGACAATATTTATTCCGAAATTAATTATTTAAGGTTCCAACCCATTTCCACAAAAGCTGGCACTCCATGGTGGGACATTAGCAGCAGCCACATACTGGTTTAACAGGAAGTGGTTGGTAGATTTGTGGCACAAAATGGTCATTTACTCTTGAATGAATCACATTTGGACATATCTGTTAGTGGCTCCAAAAGTTAATTTCACTTCCTGGCACACACGTGTTCACACACACACGCTCACGGCTTGTCACGTCAATTAACAAGAACAGCACTAAGAGAGCAGAGCTCCAAGACTGTTCTTTACCTGACCTCGCGTTGAACACAGGTGTGAGTTCTGCATGTGTACAAACTGAATCGCGTGACCTAACTATGAAGCAGGTGACGGGAATTGTTGGGACTCAGAAACACCCCCACAATATAATCAACTGTTCCTTGTCTCATTTCCGATACGTCCACAGTGGTGGATTTGTTGTAGGATCACAATCATGTGATCGTCAGCGGGCCGCTGAGGGAGCGTCCACTTGTTGCCATGGTTACCGTGCTGCTATGAGACACTGTGCCGCTACCTCAATGGGAGATCCTTAACAGATCCATGGATCCAAACTTTAAGCCGTATCACTGCTGAAGTCTAATCATTTGGCCCTTGTGTCATTTCTGACCGACCCTGAAAACTTCATTCAAATCCTTGAGTCTGTTTCTGAGTGATGTTGGAAACAGAGGAAGGATTCACACACGATCGTCACATAACTCTGCTGTGTTTTTTGGAGGAATAAATAATCTGAATTTACCTTCATTCTTTCAGTGCTCTAACGGATCTGGATGTAACAGTTTCCATCATGGTGGTTTGTCTGGTCTGCTATCCGCTCATTTCAGACGTTTCGTGTTTAGAAAAAGAAAGTGTGTATCAATCGATGATTTTTTCTTTTTTTGTATTCCACCACAATATTGCACGTTTGTAAAACAGTTTAGCTCTGCTTTGGTGAAGAACATCAGTGAATTAATTGTTTATCACGGTCTTCAGCAGTAATTTTTGTTGGTAAATGAGAGACATTAGTATCACACGTCCGCATCTTCAAACCATAAACAGGAAGTTTATTAGGTGACGTACATACATTAGGTTTGTGCTGGGAGCTGATATGATTGGTGGAACTCACAGGTGGTGGGCCAAAATTGCGGGAAAGTTGCGGTGATTGGACAAAATTACAATGCCGCACAAAATTCGCGGAGATTGGTTGATTTGGCGCGAATTCCTGGAGGGACTGCTAGCAGTATGCATTTTGATCGGGGCATGTTTGAGAATATTTTTACAAAAATTGACAATGCAGACTCTATTGTTAGGATTTTCGAGGGAGCTCAGGCGCAGGGAATGACGGATGAGGATTCAGATATTAGTGAGATTTATTTCCTACACAAATGAAAACTACAAATCCCATGCAGGGAATCAACCGGAAGTTGGCGAGGACAGAACTTGGCTATACAACCAAAACTGAAATAGCACTGAATAGAGGATTGGAAGTCTAATTCTCTATAACGCAAATTCCCCAGTTCGGGGTGGTTTCTCTTAAGCTGACTATATCACATACTCCAACCCACAAATCATAAACGAAGCAAATACGAAACACTGCTATAATATTCACAATCTCAGGAATACTCCAAAACGAGGCTAATCTTTAACGGAAGTCAGAATTACTAAATGAGCCAGTACTAATTCTAGCTGAGGCAAACGAGTCGATTATTCTCAGTTACACAAACGGTACACGAACTCGGATGCTCAGACTGGGTTCCAGCGTGGTGGAGCGTATTGCAGCTGCCCGGCGGCCCGGATAGCTGGAGGTGGAAAGCGGCCACAGGTGAGTGGGAAGGACTCCAGGTGACTGGAACGGCACAGATGAGTATCCTCGAATGGACAACAGGTGGAGAGACAAGGTGGTGGTTCTGGACGAGATACGACCCGGAGCGGCTGGACCGGGAACTGAGGTGTAAGAACAGAACGAAGTCAATGCAAGTACAAATGATGGTTGTGGCTAGAGTAACCGACTGAGTGAATTTACAGGCGATGTTACTATCCAGCACAGAGAAGTGGGTGGTATCTGCTTATATAGTAAGAGACGAAGGTCTGATTGATTGTTCCCAACTGATAATGATCGCGAATGAGGAACAGCTGTTGCCACTCTTTCCTGCCGAGCCAACCCAGGAAGAAGAGAGAAAGGTAAAGAGAGAGAGAGAGAGAGAGAGAGAGAGAGAGAGAGCAGAGAGTGGCACTAACTAGGCCCAGCTGACATCTAAATCATTACATTGAAGAACCAAATCCCAGTTCACCTTTTGTATGTCTTCAACAGAATGATCCTCAGAAAATCTCTTGTACATTCTACTATAAATAATTGTAGGGCCAGTTTTAGATCAAGCTGCATGTTTAATCCAACCACTGAGCAAAAACTCAGAGACAAACAGCACTTTGTTTAGAGCTCTATGTGAGGACTCTTCTCCATCAGAAACAGGAGGCATTGTTTAGTCATAATTCATCTACTACTGATCTAATTCCATGTTCCCCAGCAACAATCATAAACTAAATGATATATAACACTTTGTTTCAGGCTCTTTAGATGTTTGGATTCTTCTCCATCAGCATCAGGATTCATCTGATGGTTCCTGATTCTTTCTGCAGCAGGACAATGAGCCAAAATATCCAGCCAGATCAGGGGAAGATTGGAATAATAATCCTGTCCACATGAACCATAAATTGTGTAGATTAACTCCAGAACAGCCAGAACATTTATCCAGCCTTCATGCTGATGAATAGTTGTCTTTTGCATCACCTGGTTTTGTAGTTTTGAAATAAAGACTGTCAGTGATTGGAGAATCAATGTTTGTAAAAATATTTTCATCAAAAGACAAAGAAATAATTTTTCAGTTATCACTTCTGCCATTCCTGGTCCAGACTGGTGCAGTGGACCTCCTGATCCTCTTGAGGCTCAATAAATCCACATCAAGTCATGTGTCTTCACTGTGGGTTCATTTTTCTCTGCTGTCTGAAGTCCTGCAGCTCTATGGAAGCAGAACAACCATGAAGAAGAACTCAGAAATGTCTTCTGTCTGGTAGAAAACAGTCTGAATGACAGGAATCTTAAAAAAAACAACAGGAAACTCACAGCAGGATAATGTTGCTTTTTATACCAACAAATCAGTTAGAGGGCTGCACAGTGCAGTAGTGGTTAGAACTTTGGCCTTGCAGCAAGAAGATCCCCGGTTCAAATCTCGGCCTGGGATCTTTCTGCATGGAGTTTGCATGTTCTCCCTGTGCATGCGTGGGTTTTCTCCGGGTACTCCGGCTTCCTCCCACAGTCCAAAAACATGCTGAGGTTAATTGGTTACTCTAAATTGTCCGTAGGTGTGAATGTGAGTGTGATTGTGTGTCTGTATATGTAGCCCTGTGACAGACTGGTGACCTGTCCAGGGTGTCCCCTGCCTTCACCAGAGTCAGCTGGGATAGACTCCAGCACCCCCCATGACCCTAGTGAGGATAAAGCGGTGTAAAGAGCTACACCCTCTGATACCTGGACTCCATCCTCCAGAGACCACCTGACGGCGGGGGTCATGGTTATTCTGACAGATCTGTCAAACCGGTCACCTGATAAAAAGGACACGTCAGATGATGCTCTGAGGAAGAATGCAGATGCAGCTGAAACATGTCAGCAAGGTAGAACCATCTTTTCTTTACTGATTTGTTGGTATAAAAAGCAACGTTCTCCTATTATAATAAACGACAAAATGAACATCATTCAAAGTGTTTAAAATGTGTCTGTTAATGAAGAGAAGTGCAGCAGGTGGATGAAAACATGAAGACGTCGAGCAGCTCTGCAGCAAAGTTTCATTTCTAAACGTTCTGTTTGCTCAAATAAAAGGTAAATATATGAGACAAAAATGAAAATCAGGACAAAATCTGAGTCAGAATCAAACATGCAGGACTCTCCTGATGATTCCTGCAAAACAGAACATTTTATGTTGTCAGATAAAGTTTTATTTAACAGTTAAAAGCAGGAAACCTGGAACATCTGGGAGCAGCTGTCACATCTGGAGCTGAAAAGATGATAAATGATGAATGTTTCTTATTTTAATTCAAACTTCCTGTGAGTTTGTATCGAACACGACACGTAAAAACGGATTAAAATGATCAGATTTATGGTTTTACCCCAAACATGACGTTAAACTGCAAAAAGAAGAATTCTTCTGCTTGTTTAAAAGTTGAAATGTGACGTCTTTTTCTGTAATCAGAGCCTTTAGAGTGTTTTTACAGCCTGACAAAGTCAAATCTCCAAATCCAGCTGTGAGAGTCACATTTGAAAGCAGCTGAAGTCCTCATTTTTACATTTTGGTCTTTTTTGGAACAAAATCAACATAAATAATACTGATCCTTTTCTGCTAAGTGAAAAACTGTGAGTTGTTGTGATATTGAATGAAGCTGCTTGTTTCTGGAGGCTCTCATGTGACCTTAAATGGAGAAGCAGAATGGAGCAGACTGACATTTGGCTGCAGAGCTGTTTGAAACGCTGTCTCTGCTGTTTTGTCCACCTCTGCAGAGACCTTCAGGCAGCTTTGATGTTGACTCACTGTGACATTCCTGAACACCAATAAACTTTTGGTCTTCTTCCCACAATGCACCGCCTGCAGAGCGTTTGTTGTTTTGTACAAAAAGTTACGATTTTATATTTTCTGCAAAATAATTCCTTTCCTGTTTTCAGAAGTTTTATGTTTAAAACTGCAAATGAGTTCTAATCTCCTGTAGAAACATGCATCAAGAACAGAAATCTGAACTTTATGTAAAATTCTTCAATGTAAAATTCACTTGTTGACATTTTAGAGTCCTTCTAGGGTTATTTTGAGTCTCTTTTTGTTCATTGGAGCTCAGAGCATCTGCTGCAGGACTCCTGCTTCTTCTTGTGGCTGCAGATGGTTCTTCATGAGTCTGGCTGGATGTTTGGGCTGCTTGTCCTGCTGCACAAGGAATCTGGGAGCATCAGACGCCTCCTGATGCTGATGGAGAAGAATCCAAACATCTGAAGAGCCTGAAACAAAGTGCTGTACATCATTTAGTTTTTATTGTTGGTTGGATGAACATGCAGTTTGATCAGCATCAGATGAATGAATAATGAAAGTTGTGTGCAGCTCACAGACAGAAGTAGCTGCATTAGCAGCAGCAGAAGAAGCAGCAGCCTCAGCAGCAGTAGTGTGTGCTCATAGTAGCAGCAGTAGTAGAAGGCTGGATGCAGTGTGTGTTTGCAGCCACGAGAGGGCAGCAGTGTAACACTGATAATCCTTTTTTTTTCTTTTTCATTTTTTTTTTGTCTGCAAATCCGCTCAAAAATGACACCAACCACCCATGGCGTCATCACTTAAGCTTCATGCAATTTTTTTTCTTCTTTGTGACTGTGACCATCACCTGTCCTCATGGCAAATCATGTTTATTTCAAGCTGTTTCCTTTATTATGCCATTGAGGGCTGTGCACACCCAAGTGAAACATAAAACAAACAGAGGACAGACAGAAAAGTGAGGCGTCGACAGTGTTCTAAGAGAAAAGGTGCATTCTATTTATTTGTGCTCTTTAATTCACACCTTGAAACCAGTTACAAATCTAAGACCCTTCACAAACACCAGATACGACACAATCCCAACTGGATCAATCATGAAGATGTCAGGAGACCACAAGAAGGATAGATAAAGCAGAGTGAGATCCACAGACACTAACCCAGCAACCTCCACTGACTCAGCGACCGGAGGAACAAACTCTTTTGAGTTTTGGTAGGTGCCGGTGTGGTGGGTCTGGCATGCATGAAAACCTCCTCCAAAAGGAGGGAGCTGTCTCCTCCAGCCCAAGGAGGTCCAGACTGCCCCCCCGCAGGAGCTACCCGCAGAGAGCCTGGAGCGACCCCCGCCGACACAGCCAGAGCCCCAAGGCCCGCGCAGCAGAATGGGCCATAGCAGACCCCCACGGCGCCCCACCGGCCCACAGCCCCACCTCCCCCATGACCACCTATTGTGATTTACCCTGTTACGGAGTTCACCAGCTCCCCGACTGGCGAACACTAACCCTGCACCGTGAATGTGACCCACTCAAGTGTATATACAAGTGTGTGTGGTGCCTTAAAAACTGGGGGTAGGTGAGGCAGAGCAGAGGGTAATGAACCCCCCCCCCTTCAGTCTCCCTGCAAGCCCAAAATGTGAATGTGTATGCAGTGCGTTAAAATTGGGAGAAATAATGGCGGGGTGGGGGCATAGACGGGGGGGCCACAGCACAGCATTGCACTGGGGCCTGTCCCATCTAATGACACCCCACCCCATAACCACCCATTCCCCAGGTAGTGTGGTGAAGTGAGTTAAGAGGAGTGACCAACGGGGCCCCACCCAGCCAGGCGGAGGGAGATGCGTGATCACCCAGCGCCCCCCCACATACCCCCCCAACCCCACCCCCACCCCCCACAGCTCCGGCACCCCGGCGGGCAGATGGTGCGGCAGGGCGAGGGTCATTCTGCCCCTGTCTCCGGGGCCCACCCAGGGTGTCGGGGCGGCAAACATTAAATTGGAATGGGCTAGGCCAGAACACCCCCACGCACCGTACCCGGTCCCCCTCCCCTCCCCCTCCCCCCTCTCCCCTCCCCAAGCCCCCCCGCCCCGCCCCGCCCCGCCCCACACCCGTCCCCCCATCCCACACCCGTCCCACACCCACCCTGCGGGGGGAGGGCAGAAGGCAGGAGAAGAGGGGGACGAGGAGACGACAAGAAAGGAGAGGACAGGCAGCAGAGCAGGAGGACGAGGGGGACGGAGGGGGGGGCGAGGGAGAGGGGACAGGAAGGCGGAGGAAGACGGGAGGGGGGAGGCGAGGGGGGAAGAAAGCAAGGAGGAGGAGGGGGAGAGGAGAGGGTACCACGGGGCACCCAGAGGCCCACCAGACTGGAACCGCAACCGCTAGCCCAAGAGCAACAGGCCATGCCGGAACAGCGCCGCCCCGAGCCCCCCGGGCAACACCCCCGCACAGCACCCCCCGCTGGCACCGGGAGACGGCCGAGACACATACGCGAACCAGCAGAGACCCGGGGGGCAGCGCCCGATCCAGACAGCTGCCAGGCCACCGCGAGCGCCGGGAACCACGGGAGGCCAACGACACCACACAAACCGGCCACCCCCACAAAGAAAGCACGACAGGCAGCCCAGCCCGACCGGGCACCCGACGCAGACGGCCGCCAGGCTGCCACCCGCGACGTTTTTAGTTGCAAATGGCGACCCGGCGACCGTCCAAACCGAGCGCCCGACACAGCCAAATCGCCCCCCACAGAAGCAGCCACCCCGCACAACGCCACCGACCCCCCACGACCCCGGCGCCCGCGGCGACCCGGCGACCACCCAAACCGAGCGCCGCCCAGGGGGCAAGGCCAACCACGTTGAGCCACAGGGGACAGCACCTAGAAAGTTAGCCAAGCATGCAGTGACACCAAGCTAGCCATTCATGCATATAGACAGAGGATCCTGAGGAGTTGATGGCTGTAAGGTGTCGTCGGTCCTGCTGACAGCGACTGGGTTCCTAACTGAAGACATCATTAGTTACACAATGCCAACATACATAAGCAGTAACATATATTGGGGTGATGTGGTGGCTCTCGCTAACAGGCAGAGTCAGGTTACCAGGTTTAAGTTAAGGGAG
Source organism: Acanthochromis polyacanthus (assembly GCF_021347895.1). Taxonomy (NCBI): domain Eukaryota; kingdom Metazoa; phylum Chordata; class Actinopteri; family Pomacentridae; genus Acanthochromis; species Acanthochromis polyacanthus. The sequence goes on from NC_067121.1 coordinate 4,939,913, forward strand.
TTAACATACGGTGACCATGTTTGTATAAAATTTAACAACTGATTTTTATTTGAAGCAGAGATTTTCTCCATTGAAATGTGATTTATTAGGAGGTTCAACCAGAGATTAATGTTCAGAGATTGCTTATTTTTCCAGTTAACAAGGATTGCTTTTTTGGTGATGGCGAGGGCTACAAGTAAGGATTGAGATTGTTTGCGTGGTAGGTCCGTTGTTGTTAAGTCGCCGAGTAAACACAGACTTGGAGATAGAGGAATCCTGCAGTTTAAGATAGCGGAAAGCTTTTCTGAGACGTTAGTCCAAAAATTTTTAACGGGGGTACACAGCCATAGAGCATGAAAATAAGTATCAGCAGTGTTCTGGGAGCACTGGAGACAGATGTCGGAGTCGGAGAATCCCATTTTGTTCATCATATATTGAGTAATATGTGTTCTATGGAGGATTTTGTATTGGATGAGTTGTAAGTTTGTGTGTTTTGTCATTTTAAATGCATTATCGCAAATTTGAGTCCAGAAGTCTGGTTCCAGAGATATAGATAGGTCTGACTCCCATTTAGAGATGGGTAAGTATATTGTATCTGTGCTTGAGAGTAGCTTGTATATTTTAGAGAGGGTTTTAGTTGTTGTCAGAGAAAGCTTTATGATTGCTTCAGCTAGTACAGGCGGCTAACCTGGCAATAGCCAGATTAATAATTGTGTAGTACTTGATAGTACTCCACAATATCAATCTGGGACCGCTCCATGTAAATCCGTTCGGAGGAAAGAGGCACGGATTGGACAATGCAACAGTATGTCCCGCCTCTGACAGGTTTGTTTTTAGCCAATCGCGGGATCTTCACAACGAGCGGAGCCAATTGGTAGATTAAACTCTTACCAAAACCCGTAGGTAAAAAAGCACAAACATCTTTACCATCCAGAAATGCACAAAGCACCTCTCGTTGTTCTTCCTTCAAAGAAGCGATAGGAGAGTCAGCTAAAACTGACTTAATAGCAGCATCTACACGATCGTTGTCCTCCGTTGCCGTGTTTGTTTTGATCTACTGGCGCTTGGTGTCGTCTTCACACCCAGATATCCCGCCCCATACACGAATACTGCTGCGTGATTGGCCCGAACCAACTTGGTTCTGTACAAACAGTGAATGCGGGAGCGGAGCAAGATGGTTTCTTGAGAGATTTGCGAACTCACAAATATCGCGAGAAATCAACTTGCTGGCAAGGTTAACAGGCGGCCGGAGCGTGCCTTGAAGTGTTGGGATTCTTTTCTTAAAAATATTTTTAACTTGAAGATAATGTAAAAAATTCTCATTTTTTATTTTTTATTTTTGAAGCAAGTTTGTATTTGACATGAATGTATTATCTGAAAAGAGGTGGTGGAGATGTGTGATTCCATTCTGCTCCCAAACAGCTAAATGAAGCGGCTGATTGTTAACTTGAAAATCGGGGTTGTACCAAATGGGAGAAAACTTACAGGGCTCCAATTTAGAGTTTGTAATTTCTAATGCCTTCCACCAAGCGGTCAAGGTGGAGGAAATCATTGGGTTTTTAAAACAGTTATGTCGTTTGATGGATGTTGTAATAAAGAGTATGTCTGAAAGTTTGATGCTATTGCAATCCTTCTGTTCTAATTCTAACCAACAGTTGGCATCTACGGTAGGTTGTGTCCATAGAATAAGATATTGTAGCTGGTTAGCTAAATAATAATGCATAAAATTTGGTGCTTCTAGACCTCCTTCGGCTTTACTTTTCTGAAGAGTAGATAGACTGATTTTTGCTTTTTTATTATTCCAGTAAAATTTTGTGATAGCCGAGTCCAGCGACTGGAACCAGTTGGACGTTGGTTTGAATGGAATCATTGCAAAGAAGTAATTTATTTTTGGTAGGATTTTCATTTTGATAGTAGCTATTCGTCCCATAAGAGATACAGGGAGATTGTTCCAGCGCTGTAGGTCATTGGTGATGTTATCCAGTAGTGGGGCAAAATTTAAGTGAGTTAATTCAGATAATTTAGGTGAAATTTTTATGCCTAAGTATTTTAAGTTGCCTGTAGGGAAAGAGTAGTGAGGGTCCTGGTCTGCAGGACTCCATGAATTTTCTGTGATCGGAAGTTATGTTGATTTTGTCCAATTTATGGAATAATCTGATAACTCTGAAAATGTAGTTATTAAATTAAATACTTCCCTTAATGAAATAGCCGGTTCTTCTAAATAAAGTAATATATCATCTGCGTATAAATTAATTTTGTGTTCTGTTGCCCCAGAGCGGATTCCTTGGATCCTGACATCCTGGCGCACAGCTGTTGCCAACGGCTCAATGAATATCGCAAATAACAAAGGAGAGAGTGGACAGCCCTGTCTGGTGCCTCTCTGTAAGGTGAAAGTCTTTGAGGTGATTCCATTAGTGGTGACAGTAGCTTTGGGAGAATCATATAGTGCTGATACCCAGTGAATAAATGACTCTCCAAAGCCAAGCTTATTTAGAACAGCAAAGAGGAAGGACCAGTTAACTTTGTCAAAGGCTTTTTCTGCATCCAACGATATGATAACTGCCTTTTTGTCCTGCCGCTGTGACATGTTAATCAAATTTAAGAGCCTTCTTACGTTGTTGGTAGAGTGTCGACCTTTAATAAAGCCGGTTTGATCATTATGAATAATTGTTGAAATTACTGTCTCTAGTCTAGATGCCAAGGCCTTTGCAATAATTTTAATGTCGGTGTTAATTAGTGATATCGGGCGATAACTTGACGGGAGGGTCGGGTCTTTATCTGGTTTTAATAAAAGTTTAATTGCTGCTGTGTTCATATGAGGCCGTATGTGACCACTGGTTTTAATTTCTGTTACTAATCTAAAAAACAGTGGAGCCAGCGTTGACCAGAAGTGCTTCAGAAATTCGGCCGGAAAACCGTCTGGACCTGGTGCCTTACCATTAGGCATACTGTCTAGAGCACTGGACAGCTCATTTATGGACAATGGAGCATCTAGGATATTTTTATGTTCAGTAGATAACTGAGGCATATTTAAACTACTGAGAAATGCCTCAATATGCTCAGGGTTGGGTTTGTTATTTTCTGAATACAGATTCCAATAATAAGTGTGAAAAATATGATTAATTTCTTCTGGTGATTTCTTCTTGGCTCAAACACTGATAATCCTGATGCAGCAGCAGCATCACATGCAGACACTTCTTTATGGACACATGTTGACGTGTTGCAGTCCAATTATTCACAGTCAAAGTGCAGTCAAATTGCTGAAATGAATAAGTAAAATAGTTTGGATGTTTGTAAATGTTGCTATTATTATGTGGCATAATTTAAGAAAAAGAAAATCAACAATAAATCTGCAGAATAGTTTAAAAATGTTTGTCATGTTATAAAAGTGAAACTTTTATAGAAATGTGATGAGAGTTGAGGAGCTGTGTGGATTTGTAGTTTTCTGTTTTGCTCCCAACAACAGATAACAGTCTGTGTCACTAAATTGACCACCAACCTGAATGTGTTTGTGGGAACATGAATGTTTTGAGTCTTTGTGCATGATGTGAAGCAGATTTAGTGGATCTGCCGTCAGCTTTAAATCCAGAACATGAAAGCACACAGCAGCTTGAGCTGAGCTGTCAGTCAGCAGCAGCAGCCTTATCTGTGGGCCGCTAACAGGGGCTGATGGGAGCTTTGAGGAGCTGTTAGAAAGCACGTGGCCTGCTCTGCTCTCACAGCTCGTCCTTGTTTGGCCTCAGCTGCATCACAGCTCCACTTGTGCTCAGCTTCTCCAGAGGAAACACCACTGCACAAGATGCTTCTCCTCCCAGCTGCTGCTCTGTGCTGTCTGTGTTCAGGTGAGTGTTTCCAGCCAATCAGGAGGCCAAAAAGTCCACCTGGAACAAACGCTGTCACACTGACCTTCATCTACCTGTGTGTGTCTCTGCAGCGCTGGTTGCCATGGCAGCACAGCTGATTCAGGACGATTTGACTTTGACCAGGAGAGTCGGTCAATCAGCCTCCTTCAGCTGTCGACAAACTGATCAGTGTGATCACGAGTATGTCGACTGGTTCCAGAAGACAAAAGCAGAAACATTCAGATGGATTTTTGGTATTCATAGGAGGGATGGTCAACTATATTCACATTCCAATCATCCTCAGAAAAATGATTTCTCATCTGTGAAGATAGAAAACAGCTGGGGGTTGAAGATAGAGAAAGCTAAACTCCAACATTCAGCCACCTACTACTGCGCCTGTTGGAAGGGTGTTCCCCACAGTGATGGATTGTGGCTGCAGCCTGTACAAAAACCTCCAGATCAACAAACAGTGTTTGTGACATGAAGACAGCAGTAAACTACAGCCCAGGATCACAGAGTTCAGAGAACTACAGTCCACTGTTACACCATCACTTCATTATTTATTCATATTTGTATATTTTCATCTCTAGAAGCATCTTTGAGAACTGAAAGATGTGCTACAGTGTGTAGATCTGAGCAAACATTCAGCAGCAGGTTTTTGTACGACCATTTTTCACTGTGGGAGTTGACACCTTTGGCTCTGGAACTAAACTGTATGTAACAGGTAAGAAGAAACATTTCTTTTCTTCTGCTGTTTTATTGTGAAGCTGAAAATGTGTTTCAAGTCACTTTGTGCTGTTTCAGGCTTTCCATGTTAGTTTTTGATGAATAAATATTATTAATTTAGTTCTTAATAATTATGTTTCATATGATGACACATGTTTTATCTGATCATGTGTCAAAACATAAACTAGACATAAAATATAATCAATATTTTTAATGAACTTTTTTATCTGTAATATAGAGTAACATACTAAAGACATATTTCATTTAAATCTTTATTCATATCAGACAGATCTTCTGCTTCTTGTTATTTCATTTTGTTTTTATTTGTGTGTAAAAATGTAACTTATGATAAAATATTATTTAAAAATGACACTACTTTACATAGAACACATCAATTTTTAATGATAAAATCATAATTCCATATTTACCTATTTATAAAAGTGTTCAGAAGAACATAAAACTTGTATGTTCATTTGTTTCAAATTAAATCAGTGATTATTATTTTTTCTGTGATGAAGCATTTTTCTTTAAAAATATTTTAATACACAACAGAAAACAGACACTAAATATGAAAATTTAACTTTTTAAATGAAACACAAATTTGCTTTAATATTTTATTTTTGTATCACATCAGACATCATTAATTTGCAAACATGAGTAAATTAGTATTTTAATGAATGATAAATAAATGTAAAATATATCTGATGTTAAACTTAACTTCACATATTTAATGCAAGTAGTCCGTGATAAATATTTAATATCAGATAGAAAATTGTGACGACCTTCCACACCTGGTGTCCAAGTGGAGGGTCGTCACAAAACCAAAGATAAAATTATTTCACATTATATTAGTTATGTTTATGTTCTATAACATGTGAATTAATGCTGACAGAATAATATTTAATCTGATAAAAACTATGATTCTTTATTCATATTTGACATTTCTGTCTTTGTATTGTTTCAGTTGTGAGAAATTCATCATTTAAGATTATTTTTAAATTCATGTTTTTAATGATTTAATGTTTTCCTCTTTCTCAGAGTAGTTGAAAGAAAATCTAACTGATAATTTAATTCTGCTATCCAGTTGAAAATTAGCATTTCTAAAAATAAAATCAGTAAAGTTTATTGTTTGTATGATGATGCATCTTTAATTAGAAAATACTTTAGTTGAAGAAAAACCTTTAGATTTTTTTTGTTATTTATGTATCATGGAGAACATTTTAATGTCAAACAGAAAATATTTGTTGTAAATAAAAGTTACATGAAGACAAAATGTAAACGATGCTCAACAGAGCTTTAAATAAATAAAAGTAAATACATTTTAGAAAATAGTAGGGTGAAAAATGAAAACTTTTGTGCAGACAGAAAAATATTTGATGTTAAATAATCTATCTATCTATCTATCTATCTATCTATCTATCTATCTATCTATCTATCTATCTATCTATCTATCTATCTATCTATCTATCTATCTATCTATCTATCTATCTACCAGGTGAGCAGGTAGTGAAGCCCGTGGTGAGCGTGTACCCAGCAGCATCCAGAGTCCACCTGGAGGGGAGCAGCTCCCTGCTGTGTCTGGCCTCAGCCATGTTTCCTCCTCTGGTCCGCTTCTCCTGGAAAAGACAGAAGGAGGACGGCCAGCTGGAGGATGTGGACCCTGCTGAGGGAGAGCAGCTGGAGATCAGAGAGCCGGGACGCAGCGCCTCCATCTTGCTGATCCATCAGCAACAGGACAGCACATATAAATACAGCTGCTACGTCCAGCACGAGGGGGGACCAGTGGAGGCCCAGACACAACAAGGTGATGAAGGCTGGATGACTGTGTTCAGCACTGATTCAGCTTCATGTGGAGACGCTGTCAAACACCACTCATGTTTCTCACTGCACATACAAACATTTCCCTTCATTCTTATCTTTGTCTTTTTCTGGTTTCAGAGCTTCCTAAGCTTCAACAACCAACAGATTCTCCAGCAGCCTCTGTTCCTTCTGAGTCTCAGGTGAATCTGCTCTGTCTGCTGTCCACAGTGCTGATAGTGAAGAGTCTGGTGTTCTGCTGTGGACTCTCTCTGCTGATGATCCTCACAAACAAGGGACCGTCCACCAACTGCACACATGCTGACTGACTGTTTGCTGCTGGACTTTTCTCACCGTCACATCTCATCAATACGTCTCATTCATCTCTTTGATCAGTGATCAGAAATGATAGCTTTGACGTGTTGTTTTTGGCTGTAAAATGCTTCTCTTAACTCACATGTTTGATCTTCATCCTGTAAACACAGATATTCACAAATATATTTTCAGTTTTTCTGTTTAAATTCTGCAGGACAGTGTTGCTTTGATGTTCTGGTCTTGTAATCTCTTGATAAAGTTTGATGTAAAGTGCAGCAGATTGATCAATAAACTCAAATAGTTACAGTATCTGTGCTTAATAAATTCATTTTTAATGAAGTCCACAGCAAATGATCAGGAACAAATTAAACTATATCAGTCAAATTTATTGATTCCTGATTGTCAGTGACTCTTAATACACTTTTACTCAGAGACAGAAATGAATGTAGAGAACGCACAAATATCAGCAAACAGAAAAACAACAGAAGAACAAATCCTGTCACTTGAATATAATTTTAATTTTTTAAAACCAAAGCTAAGCTGTTAAATTTCTCCCATTTATTCAGAATGAATGACCAGCAGCAGACTTTGTGCAGGAGCTTCATGGTCTCTTTTCTCATTGTTTTTCCATCACAGTTCATTTGTCAGCTCTGACTTGATGCTCTGACCTGTTTCTCTCACAGATCAACAGCACAGATGTTTCCTGTCATCATTCTTTCTGCACACTTGATGCTCATTGTGCTAATAAAGTGAAAAGCCACAGCTAACGGTGTGGAGGCTGCAGAAAGCCACACAGGAAAAGAAGTGTGATTGACTGTCAACAGTCTGAAAACACAGAGAACAGATTGGTATCTGCTGCTGTTGTCTGCAGCTGTTTCAGCCCAGCCAACAATAATCATGACCTCTGACATGTCTGCTCACAGTTACTGTATTCCATGCCTCTGTGATTCACATCTACAATTTAAATATTATAAATGAATGAATGAGTACTTCTCCAGGTGTGAAAAGAGAGGAGGAAAGTTTTCCACATCTCATAAAGTTTACATTCAGTTGTTCTTCCACTCAGAGTTCACAGGACGACATCAGAGAACTTACAGGAGAGTCTCAACATTCAAACTGGAATAAACAATCAATATAAAAATGTTAAAATCTTGCAGCCAGAAAGAATACACAAAGAAACAAAGGAATAGTTTAACATTTAAAACTTCTCTTGTCAGTTCCTGAAGACATTTCACCTTCATCCAAAGTTCTTCTTCAGTTCTAAATGACTGATGGGGAGTTCCAGTATGGAATAAATTTCCTATCATAATTCAAGAGCATTTTAAATTGATTTGAAGGCAGCATTTATCGATTTCATTCTCAGATTTTGTGATATTGTCTCTCAGAACTCTGCTCTCGCGCTCAAATTTGCTCTGTGTGTGCTCAAACTGTGTCCTCGCACTCAGTTACGATGCTGCTCGCGCAGATTTCCTGCGCTCAAACTCAAACTCTTCGTCTTGCTCACAGAACTTGTGATCACGGATCTCTGCTCTGCTCTCGGATTTTTTGTGTTTCAACCATAGACTGTATATAAAGATGGACGTAGCATCTGGCTCCAGATTTGAAGCCAACCCGGAAGTGTCAAAAACTTGCAATATCACGCCGTCCGCTAGGGTTGGCTCCAAAAAGCTTTTTCTCCATAGACCCCAGTTCATTTTTGGAAAAAATCAAATGTGATAGACTGATGTTCTACAGCTCAGGACTTTTTCCCCGTTAGTTTTCATGGTCAAAATGAGAGATCAGGTGGCCGATCTTAAAATAAATCAATACTGAATTTTAAATAAATCGTTAAAGTTGGCGGAGCCAGGGGGCGTGGCTATACTTGATTGACAGCAACAGAAGCCTCTGCGGTAAAATGTGGGCGGGATAAGAGAGTCCTCAGCCAATCCTGCCCCCAGTTGCTCTCCAGTCCAGTCTGTTTGATGACGCTTTTTACGTCACTGGCTCCAAAAAATCCAAAACGGCGACCAGGAAGTAGCAAAATCCGGGCTTCATTTTCTCGGCGTTGAAACCAACGGGTGACGTCACGGTTAGTTTATGCCTGGTTTCAACGCTGTCAACCAATGGAAGGCCGGCGAGCTTTGACCAATCACATTATCTCCGTTTGTATACGGGTGCGTTCGCTGTTGCCGAGGAGCGTCGCATACGGGCGGGCACTCTTTCAACAGGTTTTATCCACTCCCTACCTCCGGGGCTGTAATAAATGTGATTTCTTTTGTTTTTTTGACCACTGTTGGAATAAAATATCAATCAGTACATACAACAGCGTCCGAGCTTCTCATTAAAATGGCTCTATTGTATAATAATAGCGTCATCAAACACTGCTCTTTGAGGTGTGCTGGTGGAGAAAACAATGTCACCATCCAGAAGCTGGCAGCGGGACAGCAGATGGATTGCTAAAATGGACCGGCAAAGTCGAAGCACTCAGGCAAGTTATTTTTAAATTAATTTTAATGAAAACTATAAAATATTTATTTGATCATATACATGGTTTTAAACATACATGAACACCATACAAAATGTATTTATATATCCCTGTATTTTCTTTGTTTTGTTTTGAGAACGATTTATATCATTAATAATCGGATGCTATCCTCATCAGGAAGTGGTACTGAAAATGTTAAATATAAGCATTCTTGTTTCAGGTTATGTTTAATGTGCAAATGAGGTCAGTAAACTCAGATAAGACAATGCGCCAATATGCACTGCTTTCTTTTCCAACAGAACCTGCTCAGACGTCATATCTTTGAAAGACTGCAAACCAAGTTTCAGTATGTCATCAGTCATCCTGACTTGGACCTTGACTATCTAAACTTCATGTGGACCTGTGGTATCTGATCTGTTACATGTATTACTTATTAAGTTAGTAGTATAGAATCTGTTTTGTTTGTTCTAGTATTTGATATGAGTTGCTTGTTATATGTAGTGTCTGCTCTGATGTCTCTGACCACAGATGGAACCAGCATTATATCCAACCCATGCCATGGGAAAGAGTTCTCCTGTTTACAGAGCCCTATTGGAGGTGTTTTTATGAGGGTTCTTCTGTCTAAAATACTGATTTAGGGATTCTTCAGCTGTTGTAGACAAGGGGATTTGTTTGGGGATGCTCTCTGCTTTCCCCATATGGTAGGCAATAAAGAACCATTTGTTTTGACCCCTCCTATATGTTGAAAACCTATAAAAGTGATCGCTGGCTATTGTCAAGCAAGGGGGATTCAATTGGCCGGCTCCTTCCAGGCAGGTTCTGTCTGTACTGATGCTGCTCTTTCCTTTAATAAAATGCTTTTAAAGAAAGTCAGTGTCACGGACGTCACTCCTTCACCTGCACATCATGGACACCAGAGAGAGAAACAACGACAAATTTGGCGTCACGAACAGGATCAGAAGCGGCGTTCTTCGACAGCCGGCAGCCCCTTGGTCGCTTTTCTCCGTCCTGATACGACGTCGGGTGAGCTGGTTCTCACTTTATTTGGGATGATTGATTTGCTCATAGGTGCTGTGGGGTTGTTGCTGACACGCTGCACTGTCAAGAATTCAGTGCGCTGGTGTTCTGTGGTGCATGGGTGTTTGGAGCGATGTTCGGTCTAAACTGGGGTTTATTGCGCATAAAAAAATTGTGGGGAATAGAATAGAGTAGATAGAAAAAGTTGGGATAAGAGAATAAAAGTTGAAGAAAGAGAAATAGATGTTAGAGTGAAATGGTTAAATGTAGAATAGCAGAACAAGTAATAATGGAGCAAGCTAAAAGACCATGCAAGTGTAACAGGACAGGCCTGAATCCTGTTAACGGTAAGACATGAGGGAGTTAGACGCTTTATGTGAACGTTGGCTGAGTAGTCAAAATTGGCGTTTAAAAATAAAAGAGGATAGAGTAGATTTACCTTTGGGGCCCAAAGGTCAATTGGCGAACTAAAATATAGAGAAGAAGGGATGAAATGGAAAGAGAATAAGAGGCCTAAAGGAAAATAAAGGAAATAGGATGGAAAGCCGCAAATCTGGATTAAAAGCCCTCTTAGAGGCAGTTTAGTATACTGGCCGAAAACCTATTATATGTGAGCACATGTAGTAGGTCAGTTCCATAAAAAGAGAAAGGGAACTGGGGGTGTAGATTTACTTTAGTCATAGATAAAGAACTTTAAAGTTCCGGCCGTAGACGTATGGTTTCCTAAAGTAGCTTTTTGACTGAGTTATTTATGCTCAACCCAGTCTCACATCAAATTGTGACATAGTCACGTTTGTCCACAATGCAAAACGCTACAATCTCACAATTTGGCCCTGAAAATTGTGAGATGCTCACGTTTTTCCCCCCAATTCTTTTCTATGGGTCTGACCAAGGGTCACGTGACTGCTTGCTGCATGCTTCTCAAAATGAAAACATGGCGGCTATTGCTTTCATTTTCCGTGGAAAATGCATTATTTTAAGATAGTTTGGACAGAAAAAAACATTTTGATGACATTTTTAGCGAGAAACATATATAACACTTTCACATTATCCATTCAGTTATTGGAAATGATCTGTGGTTTGGTTTGTTTTTACGCTGAATTTCACTTGTGACAGTGTCACATTTTGTACGTTATGTTGGTTGATTAGGACGCTGCCAAAAACGAAAACAAGCGGTGTGTTTATTTTTGTATTGTTGCCTTGTGTAATTTTTTGAGTTGTTAAATCATTTATGTAACTCTTGATGATTACTGCTAGTTACTGAGATGTCTTCCCCGGCCGTTCATTAGTTGACGCGCTTCGCTCCCTTGTTAACAAGTTGCATTTCAATGATCCACAAGTCGCTCGTTGTCAATGCAAACAACCGTATTTATTTCCATGAACGTGCTTTTACCGCGATCATTTGTTGAGCTCATCCATACACCAGTCAGCACACAGCGATCTAAAAACTTTATTCCGGCCCACAACAAGATCCCCCTGTCTTTCTTTAGCCCGTGGAAGCGTCCATAGCAACCACCATAGCAACGGTGGGAAAGGTAACAATTCCACTCCAAGACGTGAAAGATTCATCGTAATAACAAACCAGAGATCATACACAAGAACTGAACGAATATTGTGAAATTAAAATGTATATTTTTTTGGTGTCGCTGTAATGCCTGAGGCTTTGCTGCTGTCCGCTTTCTGACCGCAGTCAGAATCACATAAACAGTGACATTACAGTCACTACATTTAAGTTTAAGATTTAATTTAATGAATTATTGTATTTTACAAATTTCTATTCCCAAGCAACCCACTAAACTAATAACTAAAATGTTGTGCTACATAATGCTCTTTTAGTTTAATTTTAAATTTTTCAATATTCCCCGTTTTTGAGAAAATCCAGATGTTATCGCTCGCTCCCGACAAAAGCATCAGTTTTTTTAAAATATTTTGGATTTCGATTAATTAGACAATGAACAAATTGACGTAATTTCCTGGTGGGTGTGTTTATGCAGCCTATTAAATACTTTTTTCCCCATGAAATAAAGTACAATCCATACATCATGGTCCGGTGTTCATTGTTTGTTTTGTTCACTGACATAGTGCAATAAAGTTTTGTTTTTTAAACCATCCAGTACCGTAATGAATATTGAATGAATATGGCATCTCGTTTACATCTCTAATTAAGGAGCGAGAAATTTACTGACGTTGATTTATGATTCAAGACAAGCAGAGGACACACTGTGTGCCCCTTTAATGTCCAAAAGGCCAATTAAGGTCAAAATCTCACAGATTCTTTGACCGATTTGGACCAACCTGCACATGTTTGATATTGGGTCCTAAACCAATACTGGTGTACGTTTTCAGACCACCAGGCCCTACAACGGCAAAATAGGAGCAAAAAAGACACTGGAACAGGGGCATCAAAGTGCATAAAGTCATAGAACAGGGTGTGCTGAATGCTCTGGGAGCAAGTCTGCAGTGAAAACACCTTTGAAGGGGTCAAGGGTCACTAAATCTGAAGACTTCAAATGAAGGAGACATTTTGTGCAACAAGTATCATAAAAGTCATTCCCAGTGGAATTCAAGTCTGATATTGTGTGGGCCTGTTCAGAGCAGTCACATGAAGCACTGTATCTGTTTTCAAGGGTCTAGCCCCACGGGAACCCGCTTTTTTCAGCAGTGAGGCCTGCTAGTAGTGATGAAGCCTGAGGCCTTCAAACATGTAAAAATCATTCCTGCTCGGTCATTTTTGGGTCTAGTGACACCAAATCGGACACACTCCTACTAGACCACCCCCTGACCTTGCATATTTTTTTTCAGAGAGTTAGCTCAAAAGGGGACCGACCACGGTCCTGTTTCTGACTCTACGGTTAACCCTTTAATGTCCAAATGCTTCAAAACGGGCTAAAAAGGTCAAAATCTCACACATTCCTTAACCAATTTGGACCAAACTGCACAGGTTCTAGATATAGAGGCTAATGTGAATGCTCATGCACCTATAATATTCAGCGTAAAAACAAACCAAACCACAGATCATTTCCAATAACTGAATGGATAATGTGAAAGTGTTATATATATTTCTCGCTAAAAATGTCATCAAAATGTTTTTTCTGTCCAAACTATCTTAAAATAATGCATTTTCCACGGAAAATGAAAGCAATAGCCGCCATGTTTTCATTTTGAGAAGCATGCAGCAAGCAGTCACGTGACCCTTGGTCAGACCCATAGAAAAGAATTGAGGTAAAAAACGTGAGCATCTCACAATTTTCAGGGCCAAATTGTGAGATTGTAACGTTTTGCATTGTGGACAAACGTGACTATGTCACAATTTGATGTGAGACTGGGTTGTTATGCTCCATGGTAGCACAAATTTAGGTGATAAGGAAAGAAAGAGAAAAGAGAAGAAGAGAAAAGGTGCGGCTGAAAGCATGCTTCTTAGGATATGTGTGAATGATTTGATTCCGGGATCGAATGCTGATTGTGTGTTTGGGTGATGTTGAATATGTGTTTTATTTTGTGGATTTGTTTGATTTTGGGTTGAATGGTTGCATTTAATTTGAATGATTTTTTGTGCCGGCGGTTGCGTCTGTGTCTCTGCAGCTCTGTCTCAGCTCCGTCTGTCTGCGTCTGTCTGCGTGTGTGTGTGCTGCTGGTGTGTGAGAGGCTGATGAGCGCTGTAATGTATGAATGAAATATGTCAGTTTTTGTTGGAAAACACATACATATAGGTTGAGCTTTCATAATTCAAAGGAGAGACATTTTTGTTTCTTTGATATTGAAGACGTATAAGCTTTTTGTTCGCTAAACTTTATGAGCCCCATTGAGGACTTTTTGTAAATTTGGTAATAAAATGAAATGAATGAGCCTTATAAAGGACTTTTGTAAATTGATAATGCATATGAGCCTCATGGTGGACATTTCTGTACTTGATATAAGCATATGAGCCTTTGCTGAGTCCGAGAGATCAGCAAGGACATTCTGTTTGCAATAAGCATAAATAAATATCTTAGAGGAAACACACACAGGGAAAGAAAACCCCAATAAAGTTTTCAGGGTTAGATGTTGTGTGTTGATAATGCGGATGGCAGTGGTGGATGGACTGGTGGTTGAGTGGTGTAAAAGCTTTCATTCTGAATTTGAGTTTAAAAGTTTTAAATAAGGGGAAGTGAGGCTTAGCCTATCTTTAATGTAGTGTTGCTAGTGGTTTTTGTGTGTTAAATGTTCTGTGTGTCTGTGTGTGTGTGGTGCTGCAGCTGAGTCAGGAAGGCTGTAGTATGCAACTGATATATATATAGAATATAATTCTTATTAAATAAATATAGAGAGGCTGTGATTGGTTATAGAAGAGTTGTTGACATGTGAGGAGAGTTTTCCACCTCAGTGTTGATACCAATGATCCCTTCTGCAGGGGGACGTTTATGATTTTGTAAGACCTTATGAGCCTTATCGGAGGACTATTTGGTTGATAATATGTTTGAGCCTTATAGAGGATGTATGTACATCTGAGAATTATATCTGAGCCTTTGTGGAGTCTGAGGAGGAGAGACCAGTGAGGATATTCTGTGTGCATGAGCATGCATACATGTCTGATGATTAATAGTAACAGAGGAAGACATTTTCTGACGACGTTTGTTAGAATTGGGGGAAATAGAGTCTGATTTCTATAGGGGATAGTGGATTGGCTGATTGATTGGTGTTCAGTTTCTCTCTGTCTGTTGTTTATTTCTGCATGTTTTGTGAGTGCATTGGAGGAGACTTTGAATAACCAACGTGGAGTCTTATTGAGAATGATGATGCAGAACAGGGGTGGAGACTTATTACTCTGGTAACGAGGTGCTTTTCGCATGAGGTTAATTTGATTTTCAGAGGTAGTTGAGGTAGGATGGTCTCACTCTGAAGTCCAGTACAGACTGGAAGTGGTGGCTAAACTTAAGAGGAGGAGCCATGGTGATAAACTTCTGAGTGTGTGAGGAGCAGTGAGGGAGCCTCCTCCCTTTTCTTCTCTCCTTGTGTGAGAGAGAAGGAGAAACAGCAGGATGTTATTCAACTATCAATAGATTTACATACATACTCCTTTGAGTCTTGAAATTCACAATGTATTTAGTGTAAAATTAAGTATGGTTAATTTAGAATCCATGAGGAATAAGAAATCTGTTATCTTCACAGAGACTCTTAAGAGAAGACATTTGTTGGGAACAATTAAAATGACTTAAATGTTGACAAATATATGCAAATTGCAAGGAGTTGTTTTTGGTTTCATGAAACATCAACCTTGTGTTTGTTTTCTTTGTGTATCGTCTGTTCAACTATGGTGTGAGCATTGAGGAGGAGACTGAGATGATGGAATGCTTCTGAATTCAATCCCCCAAAGAACTGATGAGAGGACAGCTGATGGTGCTCTACAGCCTGAGGTTGTGGATGACAACAAGTGTGGCTTCAACGTCAATCAAAGCTAGTGTGCTTTTATCCACAAACTCTTGCATTTACTCATGTGCACACACCTACTTATTTCTGATACTGGTGACACATGTTTAGTCTGTTTCTACAGAAACACCAGGGGCCTATCATGAGGTTTCTTTTACAACCTGACTCAGATAGTTTTAGTTTGGAGTTAATAAAACACATGGGTGTACACATAGAGGGGATGTTTCACTGATTTGGGATGAAGCTTGACAAGAGACTGAGCATCTGAGGCATTTAATTGATTTAGATGATTAAACATTTGTAGAGAGGTTAATTTGGCTTAAATACTGTTGAGAGCTGTGGCTTTGATGCTGTGGAGTGTATAATGGGAAAGATGGATTGTGAAGTTAAGAGAAGGATTGCAGAAAGTGAGGAAAGAGGGTCCAGGAGAGGATGAGAGTGAGGATGGAGACAGTGATGGAGATTGAGGAAGTGAGAGACAGTGGGCTTTAAGGGAAGTTGAGAATAGGAAACGAAGGTCATCAGAGAGGATGTGCCCAGTGACTGTTCGGAGAGAGAATCTGGATTACAGGCCTTGGCGGAATACAGAGATGTCAGACAGAACTGAGAAGTTTCTGACTTTTCAAGATGGGGCATATCTTTGGATTTCAAAACTGGAGGAGGTTTTGGTGGGGCGCAACCTGCCATGGGAGACATTAAGCGGCTTTTGACCAGTCTCCTGGGAGCTTTGGTGCCGGAGGAATTTCTACAGCAAGCGGGTCTGAATAGTTCTGTGGCAACTGCTGTAAATGATGCAGAGTTGTTTGCTGTCAGCAGATCTCGGATGTGGAGAGCGTTGAGAGATACGTTCCCAACAAACATACATCCTGATAAGATGTTGAGTGAGCCACTGGGTCCAGAAGAGAATCTGGGGGCCTATGTGTCTGGGGGCTCATCAGAAATGGAGAAATGTCAGAGGAAATGACCCGGATGTGAACCAGAAGGAGAAATTCATTCTGTGGAGTGAAATCCAGAGGGGCTGCCCCTACCAGTGAAGCAGCCAATAGTGACTGATCTTTCAGCAGATTGTTTAGTGTTACACTTAGGAATAGGTTTATGATTACATAAGATTTCCACAAGGATTCAAACATAGTTTTCATATTATTAATGGGTGCTGGAAGATACTCAGTCTTTTGTGAAGTCTTTTGTTAAGTCTTTGTTCAGTTTTTGTTCAGAGGGGCCATATGTGGGTGCATTTGCAGAATGGAGTATTAAAATAGCCTTAAGGAGCCATTCACAATCAGTAATGTTGAGGTGTTTGTAAACAACAAATAATAAAATGAACTAAATAAAAAGAAAGTAATGGTGTGTTGACATGCTGCTCTGTTGACGTATGACAATATAGGGGTTCGAATTAGTTGATAGGGTGTCATCCAAATGAGCTGAGTAATTTCCATTTTGCATATCAGAATTTATTTTAAGCATTATGTTCTTGGGTGTCATCTACAATGGAGATGTTCTACTCTCACAGGTGATTTGGTTTGATGAAAGGGGGGATTGCAATATGTCATACGATGAACTGATGATAATCTGGTGATAATCTGATGATAATCTGATGATAATCTGATGATACTCTCATAACAAAGTGATTTTCAATAAGACATCATGGAGTGTTAGTTGTTTTGCAGGATACTGCTGGGTGCTTTTGTCTTCCCAGGATGCCATCTGGGAGATTGCATAGAGAGTGGCTGTTTGGAGTTCACTGCAGCCAAATGGACTTGAATGTTTGCATATGGACGATGGAATGGACAATAAAGATGGATGTAGAACTCTGAGCATGGACAATGTGACGACAACACACCACGACTGGAGTTGTTATTGAGGAGTGTTGGTTTGATATGCTCATGTGTTCTTCTGTATGCTTACAGTATTGGATTTTGTTTGTCATATATACTCTGTTTTCTTATTGGATGTTTGTTCTTACTGACATTTCCCTACGTAGAGGAATATTAGAATTAGCAATATCTTCAGTGTGTTTTATTTTAGCCTTTGAGTTTTCATGACTCTATGATTAGTATGATGGGGGTTTCATTGATTTGATGTTTTTGATATGAGGTGAGTACATTGGGATCTCAGGTTTTTTATTATTTTGATTGGTTAGGGACAGTGGTGTTAGGCAGGTGCAGGTCCATTTGAGGGTCCGATGGGTTGACCAGCCTGATTTTGGACATTTTTCTTTTTCTTTCTGGGATTCCCACATGTATTTGCTTCCATTCATTTCACATCATCCTTTGGATCTCCCTCTTTTAATTGGTTGGAGTGTAGTATGGTCGCCTAGGCAGAGGGGCCGTGAGAGAATTTCCTGCCTTGATTGTTTGATGGATAATTTGGAAAGATAGCTGCCAGGCAGGTTTTCGCCCTCACATTAATCTACAAATTTATAATATTGTTAAATTTAGGTTGTAATCAGTACGGACAGAATGGACATGTCATAAGCATTTTGTAGGTCACCTTTATGTACTTGATGTTTTTGTAATTTTCGAGGCTCTGTCAGCCTCGAAGGGGGGGAATATGTGGTATCTGATCTGTTACATGTATTACTTATTAAGTTAGTAGTATAGAATCTGTTTTGTTTGTTCTAGTATTTGATATGAGTTGCTTGTTATATGTAGTGTCTGCTCTGATGTCTCTGACCACAGATGGAACCAGCATTATATTCAACCCATGCCATGGGAAAGAGTTCTCCTGTTTACAGAGCCCTGTTGGAGGTGTTTTTATGAGGGTTCTTCTGTCTAAAATACTGATTTAGGGATTCTTCAGCTGTTGTAGACAAGGGGGTTTGTTTGGGGATGCTCTCTGCTTTCCCCATATGGTAGGCAATAAAGAACCATTTGTTTTGACCCCTCCTATATGTTGAAAACCTATAAAAGTGATCGCTGGCTATTGTCAAGCAAGGGGGATTCAATTGGCCGGCTCCTTCCAGGCAGGTTCTGTCTGTACTGATGCTGCTCTTTCCTTTAATAAAATACTTTTAAAGAAAGTCAGTGTCACGGACGTCACTCCTTCACCTGCACATCATGGACACCAGAGAGAGAAACAACGACACACCCATGAATTGATACTTGCTGATGCATTAGCAGACCAGACAGAGAATTTATTTGTCTGTCTGTTTGTCTGTTAACAGCATAACCCAAAACGTAATGGACGGATTTAATTTAGTTTTAACAGTTTGTGCACAAAGCATAACATGCATGTACAGTGTAACAGCACAGTGTTTTGACGCACGCACATAACGGTAGCGTTGCGCGCGCGCGTGACGGTACCGTACGCGTCGCCGCCGCTTCGTCGGTCCCGACTCGCTCGGGCAGCCCGAACCGGCCGCGCGGAATTCGGCCGTCGCCTGGGATCGATCCGGCGACCTCTGTATGTACAATTGAGAGATGGCGGCCATCCCTCGCAATTGTCCTTTGACCTTCAAAAAAATCCTGGATCCAGACGGTGACACACACACATAACCTCCTGGCGGAGGTAATGATGGCTGGTCGATCCTACACTACATATATAAATCATGTATGGAGTATCAATATAATCAATATATCAGAAAACATAATATATATAAATCATATCTGGAGTATTAATATAATCAATATGTCAGAGAAAATTACTATATAAATCATATATAGACTATCAATATAATTCATACATATATTAAAAAAGATATATATCAGAAAATGATTTTATATATATATATATATATATATATATATATATATATATATATGCACCATCACATGAATTAATCATTACCCAACACCAGTGTATAGTTTACAGCTCATTTTATTAATAATAAATAAAACTTTTGTACATATTTCACTTACACATGTTGTCTTTCAGAATAGGTAACACAGAAACTAACACATGCTTTGCAGGCCCTGCTGTAGAACTGTGGCTCCCAGTGGCTTCTTTACAGACACGTCAAAGTAGTGTCTAGTTCCCATGTAACTGAAGAAGGTGACAGAAGGTGCAGACACCAAATACAGGAGTTACATTTACAAATGGTAAAACTGACACACAAACACCCATAATTTTACACAACCCATAAACCAATGTAAAAGAAAAATATATATAATATCTCACATCAAAGCACTGCAGTTGGGAAATAATCTAAACTGCTGCTCTTCCTACACTTCTCCTACTCCTCCAGCTACTGCTATTTCACACCGAATAATACTAACTAATAATACTTACTGAATAATACTAACTACAACTCGCTCTCACTCCTCTCTGCACAAACGCCAACAACACCCACAGTGTGGCTCGAGATCTGAAACGTTTTTATGGGACAGCGATACGTTGAACGAACCAATCACGTGATCTGCACAAACCGAGGCCTCGTTTGTCATCGGTCACGTGACTTTTTCAGAAGCGACCCAAGCCTCGAAGCGAAGCTTCATCTGACACGCCCACTTTTACTCGAGACACGCCTCGATGCCTCGGTTCATTTGTCCCATCACTACCTCCAAGATGCCTCCAGAACCCACCAAGGGTCTAACCCCTCTCCGAGCCCTGCCTGGACCCACTTGCCCGCCTCCTGATGTCCCCCCCGGCCAGTTCCGAACCCATGCCCTTCCCCGGATCGTCCAGCTCTGAGTTCTCTCCTCCCGGAGCCATCTCCTCTCCTCCCGGGCTCCTAGCCGCCGGGGTTTCCAGTCTCCCCGCTCCACACTCTGCTCCCCCCGACCTCGCTGAGTGTGAACCTCCACCGATCCCCAACCCAAAGACTCTGCGAACTGGACTCCCCCCATTCCCCTGACCCCCGCCCGAAGATTCTGCAAACCGGACTCCCTCCATCTCTCCTCTGATTCATCTCCCTCCCCGGATCACTCTCAACCAGCTTCATAACTCCCTGTACAATAAACCCTCATTATTCTCACTCCTGCCTCGGTAGTGTGGTTCTCTGTGTAGCATGTACACACTTCAAAATATTCATGTTAATATTTTAGAGATTTGAAATTTAAAAGTAGGCTAGATCAGAAGACTAGTTTCGGCTCTTGGAGGTGACAGTGCAATAATTAAACACAAGGAGGCAGAGAATTATGCTTGGTGTTGGTACCATATATTGTAGTGAATTAGTGAATTTTAAGTATACAAAATAAACAAAAAAAACAAATATTTACAATCTGCAGGTAACATAACATGCATGCATTTAGATGGAATATTTACAAAGAAAAATAATAAACCAAACAAAACAACAATCATTGAACCCACAATGATAAACCAGTTTGGTATCGGATCACACACACAAAGAAGTGTGATAATGCGCATTTCATCCCGGCAAGTTATTCAGTTCAGTTCGACTGGGCAAATGTAAAGAATCCTTGAGTGCTCAACACAAGAATCTCTTAACGTCCATAAGCCTTGGATGATGCGCACAGGTGTGTGTGAGTAAACGTGGGGTGGATTTAAGGCTGCCACAGCCTCCTACCAGCACCAGCAGAAGATTGTAGGCTGAGGTTCTGGGCTCCAGGTAACTTAGCTCGCCATCTGGTGATCACTTCAATAGGACGCAAGGAGACCTGGCCAACTCCCTTGACGATTCCCACATACCCAGCGATCAACGGTTCCTAATCTCCATGGTGGACGAAGACTGTGGCAGCCATCCAGTGTGCTTCCCGACGCTACTACCGGAAACCAACACCGAGCGGCTTATAACAAGCAGCACCTGGCTGAGCGAGCAACGGGATTGGTCAGCCAATAACCCGGAAGCAGCCGGTCATATGACTAGGACTACGTGCTGTATTATTTTAATTAATATAATTTTAATAGGATCTTCGTATATTTTAATATAATATTCTTTATATATTTTAATATAATATTATTTAATAAAATATTATAATAGTCCTATTTTTAACCAGGGTTACATCTGCATGAGTCCAATCTAGTTCTGTGACACACACGTGTTGAGCCGAGAATGTTTGGTTTCGGCTGTGTGTACAAGTAAGTGGGAACCGAGTATACTCGGTCCCGGCTTTTTAAGGGTTAATGTCAGGTCAAAGAGTACTATATATAGACATGTAATTGCAGGAGTTTCCAGGCTTCATCCCCATCCCAACAGACATTTTTATGGAAAGTCAGTAGAAATGTGGAACTTGAGGGAAACAGACACCTCATGTCATCATTTCTCCTGTTGAGGGCATTGCTGGCAGATGTGTGGTAAACACATCCACTGTTCAGTTAAGCAACACAAGAGAAAAGGTGACTGTACTCCTGCTGCTCTGCCTGGTGTTTGAGATGTAGGATTCTGACAGTGTTAAGTGCCTGTGATGCGCTTTGATTTTACTTTTATAAAGCTGTATGAACCCTGATTCAAATAAAGTATAAACTGTATAGTTTCGTTTGTGTAGGTCCTTTTTCTCTAAAAACCAGTTCAAGTGTGAAAAGTCAACCCCACCCCCAACCCCCTACCTTACACCCTCCACACCCACCAACCCTCCCACCACAGACACACACCCACCACTCTGATTTGCATTTGTATAGCTCACAGCATTTTCAGTGACACTGGAAAGCACCCCCCCTGGGAGATCAGCCGTCCATGTCAATTCCTGACAATTCTCAATGTTTTTTTGTGCTTGTGCTTTGCTGTTTACTGCCGTTAACTTGAAATTCCACGGAAATTTTCCAGTGCTGTTTACTGTCGAAAATAGCTCCTTTCATGCAGTGTTGAGTGTTTTTACAGCCTGACAAAGTCAAATCTCCAAATCCAGCTGTGAGAGTCACATTTGAAAGCAGCTGAAGTCCTCATTTTTACATTTTGGTCTTTTTTGGAACAAAATCAACATAAATAAGACTGATCCTTTTCTGATAAGTGAAAAACTGTGAGTTGTTGTGATATTGAATGAAGCTGCTTGTTTCTGGAGGCTCTCATGTGACCTTAAATGGAGAAGCAGAATGGAGCAGACTGACATTTGGCTGCAGAGCTGTTTGAAACGCTGTCTCTGCTGTTTTGTCCACCTCTGCAGAGACCTTCAGGCAGCTTTGATGTTGACTCACTGTGACATTCCTGAACACCAATAAACTTTTGGTCTTCTTCCCACAATGCACCGCCTGCAGAGCGTTTGTTGTTTTGCACCAAAAGTTACGATTTTATATTTTCTGCAAAATAATTTCTTTCCTGTTTTCAGAAGTTTTATGGTTAAAACTGCAAATGAGTTCTAATCTCCTGTAGAAACATGCATCAAGAACAGAAATCTGAACTTTATGTAAAATTCTTCAATGTAAAATTCACTTGTTGACATTTTAGAGTCCTTCTAGGGTTATTTTGAGTCTCTTTTCGTTCATTGGAGCTCAGAGCATCTGCTGCAAGACTCCTGCTTCTTCTTGTGGCTGCAGATGGTTCTTCATGAGTCTGGCTGGATGTTTGGGCTGCTTGTCCTGCTGCACAAGGAATCTGGGAGCATCAGATGCCTCCTGATGCTGATGGAGAAGAATCCAAACATGTGAAGAGCCTGAAACAAAGTGCTGTACATCATTTAGTTTTTATTGTTGGTTGGATGAACATGCAGTTTGATCAGCATCAGATGAATGAATAATGAAAGTTGTGTGCAGCTCACAGACAGAAGTAGCTGCATTAGCAGCAGCAGAAGAAGCAGCAGCCTCAGCAGCAGTAGTGTGTGCTCATAGTAGCAGCAGTAGTAGAAGGCTGGATGCAGTGTGTGTTTGCAGCCACTAGAGGGCAGCAGTGTAACACTGATAATCCTGATGCAGCAGCAGCATCACATGCAGACACTTCTTTATGGACACATGTTGACATGAGACGGCTGGAATGAAAGACATTAATAACAGATGAGGAAAGTGAAATATTGTGTAACTGCAGCAGAATATTCAGATGATTGAAATATATGAAGAACAACAAACATGATGAATGGATACGATGAATTATCAGAGATGAAAAAACACTGAAGTTCTAATTTAGGGTGGATTTAAAATATACAGAGAGATTTCATTATTAGTGGTTGTAAAACAGGTAAAGACAAAAGAAAATATGTTTAAGAGTTCAGTTAGGCACCATCAGACTGCAGTCAAATTTCCCAAAATAAGCACCTTAAAGCAAAACAAAAAATAAAATAGAAATTCAATATTTTGATAAAGAAACCAGCAGCAAGAAGGGAAAATCTAAATGCTCCTTTACTTGAACATCTAGACCTGCTGATAAAAACACATGATTATTTCTATTAACATTGTTGTTATTCTGAGAGAAATTTCCATTTTCAGTAAAAATAAACGTGCACATCCAACTATTTGTCTGAGTTTATTTTAAACTGTAGCCAAGATCCCAAAGTTTACAAAAATACCAAATATGTCTGACTGTGAATGTTTCTATTGTTATCGAGCATAAATTAATCAAAGAAGAAAATCAACAATAAATCTGCAGAATTGTTTAAAAGTGTTTCTCATGTGATAAAAGTGAAACTTTTATTGAAATGTGATGAGAGTTGAGGAGCTGTGTGGATTTGTAGTTTTCTGTTTTGCTCCCAACAACAGATAACAGTCTGTGTCACTAAATTGACCACCAACCTGAATGTGTTTGTGGGAACATGAATGTTTTGAGTCTTTGTGCATGATGTGAAGCAGATTTAGTGGATCTGCCGTCAGCTTTAAATCCAGAGCATGAAAGCACACAGCAGCTTGAGCTGAGCTGTCAGTCAGCAGCAGCAGCCTTATCTGTGGGCCGCTAACAGGGGCTGATGGGAGCTTTGAGGAGCTGTTAGAAAGCACGTGGCCTGCTCTGCTCTCACAGCTCGTCCTTGTTTGGCCTCAGCTGCATCACAGCTCCACTTGTGCTCAGCTTCTCCAGAGGAAACACCACTGCACAAGATGCTTCTCCTCCCAGCTGCTGCTCTGTGCTGTCTGTGTTCAGGTGAGTGTTTCCAGCCAATCAGGAGGCCAAAAAGTCCACCTGGAACAAACGCTGTCACACTGACCTTCATCTACCTGTGTGTGTCTCTGCAGCGCTGGTTGCCATGGCAGCACAGCTGATTCAGGACGATTTGACTTTGACCAGGAGAGTCGGAGAATCAGCCTCCTTCATCTGTAAAACTCATCAGTGTGGTAACCAGTATATCTACTGGTACCAGAAGACAGAAACAGAAACATTCAGAGTGATTCTTAGAATTGATCCAGATGATGGTAAAATATATTCAGGTTACAATCATCCTCAGAAAAATGATTTCTCAGCTGTGACGAAACAGAATAGCTGTGAGTTGAAGATAGAGAAAGTTAAACTCCAACATTCAGCCACCTACTACTGCAACTGTTGGATAAGAAACTCCCACAGTGATGGATTGTGTCTGCAGCCTGTACAAAAACCTCCAGATCAACAAACAGTGTTTGTGACATGAAGACAGCAGTAAACTACAGCCCAGGATCACAGAGTTCAGAGAACTACAGTCCACTGTTACACCATCACTTCATTATTTATTCATATTTGTATATTTTCATCTCTAGAAGCATCTTTGAGAACTGAAAGATGTGCTACAGTGTGTAGATCTGAGCAAACATTCAGCAGCAGGTTTTTGTACGACCATTTTTCACTGTGGTCCGCATCTTTGGCTCTGGAACTAAACTGTATGTAACAGGTAAGAAGAAAGATTTCTTTTCTTCTGCTGTTTTATTGTGAAGCTGAAAATGTGTTTCAAGTCACTTTGTGCTGTTTCAGGCTTTCCATGTTAGTTTTTCCATCATTAGTGGAGGATTCATCTGCAGCCACTGTTCCATCAGAAAAGCTCAATAATGTGTGAAAACATGTTGAAATGTGACTGAACAACTAAAGTGATTCTTTATTTCTGCAAATATCAGTGAGCTTACAAATATTCAGTGTTTTTATTTCTTTAGTCTTTGATTCTGTGGCGTCTCTTGGTTTGTGAACAGAAGAAGAAAAGTGATGTTAAACACAATTTAATATTTAGGAATAAATGTCTCTGGGTTGTGGAGAATAATTAATAAATATTATTAATTTAGTTCTTGATAATTATGTTTCATATGATGACACATGTGTGTTTTATCTGATCATGTGTCAAAACACAAACTAGACATAAAATATAATTAATATTTTAATGAATATTATTTATTTATAACATAGTATAACACACTACAAACATATTTGATTCAGTTCTTTATTCATATCAGACAGATCTTATTCTTGTTTTTTTGTTTTTATTTGTGTGTAAAAATGTAACTTATGAGAAATGATGAATTTAAAATGACATCACATTACATGGAACAATCGATGTTTTAATGATTAAATCATGATTCCATATTTATTATTTATAAAAAGTTCAAAAGAAAGTAAAACTTTGTTGTTTATTTGTTTAAAATATAATCTGTGATAATTATTCTTTTTTGATGATGCATCTTTTATTTAAAAATATTTTAATACATAAAAGAAAACAGTCATTTAATATAAAAATGTATTTTTAAATGTAAACACAAATTTGCTTTAATGTTCATTTTCTTATCATATCAGACATCATTTAATGACAAACATCCATAAATTAGTGTTTTAATAAATGATATGTAAAATATGTGTGATTCCAAACATAACTTCACATGTTTAATGAAAATAGAAGATGGTAAATATTTAATATCAGATAGAAATTAAAATCTAGCATGAAATTAATTGTTTGTTTTGTTCTATAAAATGTGAATTGACAGAATAATATGTAACATGATGTAATCTATGATTCTTTATTCAAATTTGACATTTCTGTCTTTTTATTGTTTTAGTGTTAAGAAAAATTAATAACTGAAAATTATTTTATATTAGTGTCTTAATGATCAAAGTATAAATTAATGTTTTCCTCTTTATCAGAATATTTGAAAGAAATTATAACTGATCATTTAATTTTGTTATTCAGTTAAAAAATGAGCATTTGTCAAAATAAAATCAGTGATGCTTTTTGTTTTTATGATGATGCATCTTTTATGAGAAAATATTTCATTTGAAGCAAATTTATTGACAGTTTTTTATTATTTATGTCATAGAGAACATTTTAATGTCAAACAGAAAAGATTTGTTGATAATAAAAGTTACATGAAGACAAACTATAAATGACGCTCAACATAACTTTAAATATATAAAAATAAAAACACTTTGGAAAACAGTCGGTTGAAGAATTATTGACTTATTTCTTTAAAATAAATGAGCTGATTCCAGCGACACCAGAGAGTCTTCCTGGGTCAGAAAAAAGAAAACAAGCTTCCATCAAAGATCATATTTCCAGATGACATCAGTAAAAACAGACATCTTAATATCCATCATGTTTACGGTAAAACTAACCACAGCACATTAGTGAGTGTAATCTGACATTTGATTCCATTGAAACAAGTTGATATTAGTCACCAGAGCAATCATTCAATCAACAGGAAGAAAGAGAAGAAGAAAGAAGACAGAAAGAGACATTGTAGCTGTCAGACTGGATCATTGCTCAGCCGTTAAGTAATGCATTCTAAGATGGTGTTTGAATGAGGCCTTGATGTTAGATTGTCGTATGTGGAGGAGGAGCTATCCCAGAGTTTGATGTCACCATAGATAAGTGTCTTTTTCAAAGCATTGAATTTGGAGGATGCTAGAAAATGAGGATAGAAATGATCCTCTGATCTGAAGTTATATGATGTTATTTTACATTATGTGTCAATTTGTGGAGACAGAAAAATATTTGATGTTAAATAATCTGTTATTCTGTCATGTGCAGTAAACCAATAATCCACCAATAATCAATAATCTATCTATCTATCTATCTATCTATCTATCTATCTATCTATCTATCTATCTATCTATCTATCTATCTATCTATCTATCTATCTATCTATCTATCTACCAGGTGAGCAGGTAGTGAAGCCCGTGGTGAGCGTGTACCCAGCAGCATCCAGAGTCCACCTGGAGGGGAGCAGCTCCCTGCTGTGTCTGGCCTCAGCCATGTTTCCTCCTCTGGTCCGCTTCTCCTGGAAGAAGGACGGCCAGCCGGTGAAGCTGTCCTCTACTGAGGCAGAGCAGCTGGAGATCAGAGAGCCGGGACGCAGCGCCTCCATCTTGCTGATCCATCAGCAACAGGACAGCACATATAAATACAGCTGCTACGTCCAGCACGAGGGGGGACCAGTGGAGGCCCAGACACAACAAGGTGATGAAGGCTGGATGACTGTGTTCAGCACTGATTCAGCTTCATGTGGAGACGCTGTCAAACACCACTCATGTTTCTCACTGCACATACAAACATTTCCCTCCTTCTCTGTTTCAGAGCTTCCAGCTCCAGCAGCCTCCTGTCCTCCAGAGAGAGAGCCAGCAGACCTGCCAGCTCTGCAGCAAGCTCACTGTAAGATCAGCTGCTGCCTCTCTGCATGGACAGCTGCAATGTTCTGCTGCACTCAGAGCTGCACATCAGTCTGTTCACTTTCATTTGGACTTGATAATGACCTGTCTGTCTGTCTGTCTGTCTGTCTGTCTGTCAGCCTCCTTCCAGGTGAATCTGCTCTGTCTGCTGTCCACAGTGCTGATAGTGAAGAGTCTGGTGTTCTGCTGTGGACTCTCTCTGCTGATGATCCTCACAAACAAGGGACCGTCCACCAACTGCACACATGCTGACTGACTGTTTGCTGCTGGACTTTTCTCACCGTCACATCTCATCAATACGTCTCATTGATCTCTTTGATCAGTGATCAGAAATATCAGCTGTGACGTGTTGTTCTTGATTATAAAATGCATTTCTTAACTCACATGTTGGATCATCATCCTATAAATGTAAATACAGATATTCATAATGATATTTTCAGTTTTGCAGTTTAAATTCTGCTGGACAGTGTTCTTTCGATATTTAGGTCTTCTGTTTGTTTTTTTTTATCAATAAACACAATAAAATTACAATATTTGTGTTTAATGAACAACTTTTAATGGATTTTATAGCAACTGATCACATGTTTGTTGTAATGTGGAATTAGATAGAGTAGTAAAACAATTTCTCTTCTTTAAACTTTACTTTTAATTTTTAATTGTGACATTTACAGACCAAATTCAACTGAATTATTTGCTGTCTTGTACATATTTCAACATTTAACATCTCACTTCTTTCTTCTTGGTTTTATTTTTAATATATAATCAGAATGTTGAAGATTGTTCACATTTATTCAGAACAGCATTTTCAATAAAGTGAAGATCACATTGTTGTCTGTAGGTGTGGTATGTTGATCCCACAAATAAATCTAATTGTAGTTTGAAGTTACTGAGTCTCAGAAATACAAATATTAGCTCACAACTAAACAGGAACATGAGTTGAACAGTTTGAGATAAAGATGAACACAGAGGTTTTCTGTGTGAACTAGCAGGTGTGGATGAAGCAGCAGGTTCAGATCTGTGTTCCCCATCATTCACTTTGTGTATTAATCACCTTTTAGAAGTGTGTCAGTGTGGATGTAAACCTCTACGCTGATGACACTGTTGTTTCCACACATGAACAAACAGCAGAGTGGACACAGTCACATCCATCTTTAATCACTAAAAGCTGTAAATCCTCCAAAATGTGAGCAGGACATGAGCTTCAGGTGGTGATTGGGCTCAGTTCAACTCTGTAGGTGGAGGTCTGAGTGGAAACAAGGCTGACAGAAACCAAGAAAGAACACAAACCACAGAGAAGGAGGGGAGCTGATGAGTGTTTCCAGCAGCAGATATGAATCTGTTCTCAGTGTTTTCAGACTGTTGACAGCCAATCAAACTTCTTTTCCTGTGTGGGTTTGTGCTCTGTGGCACCGTTAGCTGTGGCTTTTCACTTTAATAAGTTACCACGATCAACTCTGCTGAAAGAATCATTGCAGGAAGCATCTGTGTTCTTCATCCGTGAGAGAAACAGATCAAATCCTCAACTCAGAGCTGACAAATTCACCCTGAAGGTAGAAATACAAGAAGAGGAGAAAAACCTGCTGCAGAAAATCTGTTGGTCATTAAAAATCAATAAATGATGAAAACAAACCACAGATGAACAAAGCAGAACATTTTAATACTGACACCAAGTAAAGTCTCAAACATAATAATCAATAAACAGCCAATGGACACAGATAATTAAACAATATATTTCATACACATTTTTTCATTGTTATGGTTTTATATGATCTTTTTCACTGCAATGAAATATCTTGAATATTTAAATGATGCTTGTTTAACATCTATCATCTTAAACATGTAAATGTAAAAACTTTGTAGATTTATTTACCTGATAGAGTTTGAGAGAGTGATATTTTAGCAGTTTATAATAAAATCCACACATTCATCATTTTTCCATGATTCAAACTCCAGCTGTGATCAAACTGATGTCAGATCAGGATTCAGTTTATTTTCATCCATAATCAGACACTGATTGATCTCCATGTCCACTATTACAGGTTCAGAACCAGTGACATTTTCAGGCTCTTATTTTTCATAGTTGCTGAGATATTTTCATTCAAACTGCCTCAAATGTAAACGTGAAAAAAAACTGCTGAAAATGTGACAACTGTCAATTTAAAAAAAAATACAAAATGTAATCTCTGGAAGTATTTGATATTTCAATCCAAAAGTTGTCAGATATCTTTCTAAATATCAATATTTTATGATGTAAAAACTCAAACAAATCAAAAAAATGCCAAGCAGATATTATCCTAAAAATAGGAGAACAAATGACATGACCTGATCATAGTTTGACTTGTGAGACGTCCATCCAACATGTGAATTAAGAGATGAAATAAGAAATTTAATCATCAAGTACAACACATCACAGCTGACATTTCTGATGTCTGATCAAACAGATCAGTGAGATGTGATGTTCTAATTTAATATACAGTCTGTGGTCTGCATGTGATGCTGCTGCTGCATCAGGATTATCAGTGTTACACTGCTGCCCTCTAGTGGCTGCAAACACACACTGCATCCAGCCTTCTACTACTGCTGCTACTATGAGCACACACTACTGCTGCTGAGGCTGCTGCTTCTTCTGCTGCTGCTAATGCAGCTACTTCTGTCTGGGAGCTGCAACTCATTTTCATCATTCATCTGTTGGTTTATGTTTATGTTTATTAGGATCCCCATTAGTCCTCACTGCAGTGAAGATTATTCTTCCTGGGGTTCAAAAATTTCCATTTCAAACTTCAAACATAATACCATAAAATACAGTCCTTACAATTAAAATATAACTGATTCTAAACAAAAAAATCATCTGAGATGTAATGGAATTCAACACTTAAATTGTTGAAACTAACCAAAACCAAAACAACAACAAAATAATAACAATAATAATAATAATAATAATAAATTTATTCCATTTTACACATTCAGAATTTCAGAATAAATGAATCAACTAGAATCTGACTTCCTTGCTAAATACCGCTTCTCTTAATTTATTTTTGAATCTTGCTTTATTATTTAGCATGGTTTAATGTAGTGGAAGCTTATTCCAATATATTATTGCTCTGTACATTGTTGCCCTGTGACAGACTGGTGACCTGTCCAGGGTGTCCCCTGCCTTCACCTGAGTCAGCTGGGATAGACTCCAGCACCCCCCATGACCCTAGTGAGGATAAAGTGGTGTATAGAGGATGGATGGATGGATGGATGGATGGATGGATGGATGGATGGATGGATGGATGGATTTTAGCTACGATTTTATTAATATGTGAGGACCAAGAAAGTGTTTCATCAATGATCACACCCAACAACTTGGCCTTTCTGACCTGCTTAATATCAGCACCCTGCAAAACAAGACTTATTTCAGGATTAGATCTTAGCATATATCTAGAACCCATGATGATACTCTTTGTTTTAGCAGCTTTCAACTTTAATCTATTTTCAGTAACCCAGTTGGAGACCAACAACAACTCATCTGCAACAACTTATTAACACAAGCTACATTGTCTGTGGAGGCATACATAGTGGTATCATCCATGTAGATCTCTATACATGCACTGTTCAGTACATGTGGTAAATCATTTACTAATACAGAATAGAGCAGTGGACCTAGAACACTCCCTTGGGGAATACCACAATGAGGGTTAACATATCTGAAGTGCTACCATCAAACATTACACATTGCTGTCTATTAACCAAATAACTATTCATAAGTTTAACAGCTTCTGCTCTAAAATTATCTGCCAAAAGCTTCTTGAGTATAATTCATGATCAATAATATCCAAAGCAGCTCTAAAGTCCAAAAGCACAGCACCGACTATAAACTTCCTGTCAATATACTTGAGCCAGTTTTCAGGTAACGATGTTCGTGCTGTGCTCGTGGAATAGCCCACTTTATGAGCATGTGGACTCTCAGAGTTGATGTTGTTCTCTTCAAAATAACATTGAATTTGCTCACATATTATTTTCTCCATTAATTTGCTTAGAAGCGGTAAAATACTCACAGACCTACTGTTTGGACCTGCCAAAGGCTCCCTGCTGTTTTTTATCAGTGGAATGACCTTTGTGATCTTCCCTGACTGTGGATAAACACCATTCTCAATAATTAAACTGAAGATATGGCATATCGGCTCCTGAATAGACTTAGCCGCTATCATCAGTAACCTACCATCTAAATGGTCAATGCCACATGGCTTATCACTATTAATAGAGTGCAAATGTTTTTCTACCTCTTCTACACTTTATCCTCTTAAATTGAAAACTACACAGTTTGTCCTTCATAATCTTATTCTTTATAATAGAATCTGAAAATTTACCATCAACATCTATCATCTGATCTCTAATCAAATTTACTTTATTAATGAAAAAATATTAAAATAATTAGCAATATCCACTGGTTTAGTTCTAAGAAACACCCTCAGGCTCAATCCTGATACAATCATCCCACAGAAATGGGCCAGTAGGTCCCTAATGTGCCTACTAGTAGGTACAGTAGGTTGTGATCATCTATTCATTTAGTTGATCCAATGCTATTAATGCCCAGTAGGCACAGCAGGTACGTTATAGAGCTCATTTCCCCCACGCCGTTTAGAAGCTTTATTCAGAATGTTATCTTTTTAAATTGTTAATACTAAAACCTGAACCATTGACACAAACGTATAAGAGCTATCCATGACAAACAAGAACAAATATGTGCGTTTTTTTAGGCAACCCAGTCTCATGGCCAAATGTGAAATACTGACGATATCTATTGTTAACCTTTCCTGCTGTCCGCTTCCTGACCGTAGTCGGGAAAACACAGGGGAGAACTCATACGTTTAACTGCTTCTATTTAAATAAAATGTGCGGAGACGGTCGTTCAGTCTTTCTTATTCACCGAAGAACGGTGCATTAAATTGTTCCACTTATTACAGTTTCTTCTGGCGCGGTCTTTACCGGCTAACACATTCTTCTGAACAACAACATGACAACGTGCAGTACTTCCGGCACCTTTCTTCTTCGGTGGTGTCTGTGTAAAACAATGTCCAACATGCAAACAGCACACCTAGCGCCATGAAGCACAAAATGCAGGTGTAAATCAATGACATCTTACAATTACAATGTCCTGTCTTTTAACTAATAAAGACACATTGCCCACATGAAAAGAACTTCACATCAGTGCATCGGTGTTCATTGTTTATTTTGTTCACTGACATAGTGCAATAAAGTTTTGTTTTTTAAACCATCCAGTACCGTAATGAATATTGAATGAATATGGCATCTCGTTTACATCTCTAATTAAGGAGCAAGAAATTTACTGATGTTGAGTTATGATTCAAGACAAGCAGAGGACACACTGTGTGCCCCTTTAATGTCCAAAAGGCCAATTAAGGTCAAAATCTCACAGATTCTTTGACCGATTTGGACCAACCTGCACATGTTTGATATTGGGTCCTAAACCAATACTGGTGTACGTTTTCAGACCACCAGGACCTACAACGGCAAAATAGGAGCAAAGAAGACACTGGAACAGGGGCCTTTGTTAAAATGAATGAGAAACAGTGTGAGAACATCAATCAAAGTGCACCAAAGTGCATAAAGTCATAGAACAGGGTGTGCTGAATGCTCTGAGAGCAAGTCTGCAGTGAAAACACCTTTGAAGGGGTCAAGGGTCACTAAATCTGAAGACTTCAAATGAAGGAGACATTTTGTGCAACATATCAAGTATCATAAAAGTCATTCCCAGTGGAATTCAAGTCTGATATTGTGTGGGCCTGTTCAGAGCAGTCACATGAAGCACTGTATCTGTTTACAAGGGTCTAGCTCCATGGGAACCCGCTTTTTTCAGCAGTGAGGCCTACTAGTAGTGATGAAGCCTGAGGCCTTCAAACATGTAAAAAAAATCCTACTCTGTCATTTTTGGGTCTAGTGACACCAAATCGGACACACTCCTACTAGACCACCTCCTGACCTTGCATATTTTTTTTCAGAGAGTTAGCTCAAAAGGGGCCCAAGAACGGCCCTGTTTTCACTCGACGATTAACCCTTTAATGTCCAAATGCTTCAAAACGGGCTAAAAAGGTCAAAATCTCACACATTCCTTCACCAATTTGGACCAAACTGCACAGGTTCTATATACAGAGGCTAATGTGAACGCTCATGCATGTTTCAGACCTCCAGGGGCCCTGAAGAAGGAATGAGGGCCAAACAAACACATTTTTTCATAAATGTCCCTCTTTTGCTCTCATTTCTCTTCTGTAACACTCAGAGAGCTGAAACCTGGGATCTGGTACCTCTGAAACATCTAAAGTCTAAATCCACTGGAACTGTTTTGCTAGCCCCTCCCAAACCGGAAGTAGCTCCAGGAACAACCTAGAGACTTGTGCTTCAAATCAATTGTTCACCAAGGTCACCTGAATCGCCCCTAAAGGTTTCAGCTGGTTTGATGCAAAAATGACCGATTTATGGGGCTTCAAAGTCCAAAAATGTCAAACTTTGACCCTGCACCAGGGGTCACAGGAAGGTCACAGAGACACCAAACCACCACAGTTCAGCTCCAAATATAGCCTAGTATAACATAGTAAAAGATCAGCCCCAGGGTCCCAGTAGAAAAATCTGACCAAATGTTCATGTTAGGAAAACCCGAACCCTTGTCAGACTGTTAGACCCTGAGAGCCTTCTGCCAGTGGAATTAGACCCTCACCCTCATTTTTTACCCGAACGGGACGAAATCTTAACCACAAGTACTAGGGCCCCCCATGAGTCGGTATATACAATATCAGCCTCCTAGGTCAACAGGGGGGCAGATGGTACCATGTTGAAGTTTGGAAGTGTGCCCCTTTAATGTCCAAGAGGCCAATTAAGGTCAAAATCTCACAGATTCTTTGAGCGATTTGGACCAACCTGCACATGCTTGATATTGGGTCCTAAAGTTCATTGTTTGTTTTGTCTATCCATCCATCCATCCATCCATCCATCCATCCATCCATCCATCCATCCATCCATCCCACACAAAGTGCATTTTTTTCAGTTCTCTATACTTCTATCCATGGTTGTGCTGTTTTCATAGAGGCACACAACTTTATATTGCAGTAAAAACAATGAGCCCAGGGGGAGTTAAAATACAACTGGAGCAACAAGAAACTACTTCAGGGAGTTAATGACACACCAGCATAGCAACACAACTACAGCAACAACAAATACCACAACATCTACAGAGAAAAATATCATTATTGCTCTCCTCATTAATAAGAGACGTAAACAAGATGCCATATTCATTCAGTATTCATTACGGTACTGGATGGTTTTTAAAAAACAAAACTTTATTGCACTATGTCAGTGAACAAAACAAACAATGAACACCGGACCATGATGTATGGATTGCACTTTATTTTATGGGGAAAAAAGTATTTAATAGGCTGCATAAACACACCCACCAGGAAATTACGTCAATTTGTTAATTATCTAATTATTCGAAATCCAAAGTATTAAAAAAACTGATGCTTTTGTCAGGAGCGAGCGATAACATCCGGATTGTCTCAAAAACGGGGGTGCCGAATTCCAAGGAAGAATATATTTGTAAAATCACTAAAATCACTAAAATCCATCTGAGGTCGTTTATTTATTGAATAGTGTTGTGAGATGTGTCTGGTTGTCAAGTGTAGCTCAGGCAGCTTAGTGTGTGAATGCGAGTGAGTGTGTGCGCGTGGCCGAGCCGCGCTGCGGGTGCATGAGCCTGGTGTGTGTATGAGAGACGGAGAGGAGACGACTGAGACGGCGACCGGGGCAGGTAGAGAGCAATGGCATGTTGCTGATAACAGTGCAGGTAGTTAATAAAGAGCCCCTCTCTTCGGCAAAACGGCCTCTGCCTCTGTCACTATACTGTTATGCTAACTTACATACTGTTTGAATTTTACTGCTAGCTATATATGGAGTATGTTTAATGTCAGAGCCGTACATCATCAGAGTAAACTATGAGTCAGTTTTCAATGTTAGCTTATACTTTGTCTGTGTCACATATCCTGTCATGCATGTATCCAAATGTGTGTTGTGTTTTCCTTGCTTTCCCACCCCTCCCTCTTCTCCCATCCCTCCCCCTTGCCCTCTTCTGTCCTTCTCAACCCCCCCGGCCAGCAGGCAGATGGGTCCCCCCTATATAGAGCCGGGTTCTGCTCGAGGTTTCTTCCCTGTTAAAAGGGTGTTTTTCCTTGCCACTGTCGCCTTTGGGCTTGCTCTGGGGGTCAGGCATTTGGGTTCTGTAAAGCGTCTTGAGACGAGTTGACTGTAATTGACGCTATATAAATAAAATTGAATTGAATTGAATTGTCTTTTGGGTGTGTTTGTGCCACCGCCGCAACAAGTGTGGAGTCGAGTCTCTGTGAGTTAGCCAAGAAGGAAGCTACTTCGGCCCTGGAGAAGACGGTTCTTGTTGTATCTTTATTTCATCACTGATGTGAAGTTCTTTACATGTGGGAAATGTGTCTTTATTAGTTAAAAGACAGGACATTGTAATTGTAAGATGTCATTGATTTACACCTGCATTTTGTGCTTCATGGCGCTAGGTGTGCTGTTTGCATGTTGGACATTGTTTTACACAGACACCACCGAAGAAGAAAGGTGCCCGAAGTGCTGCACGTTGTTTTCCCCTGTGTTTTCCCGACCACGGTCAGGAAGCGGACAGCAGGAAAGGTTAACAATAGATATCGTCAGTAACTACACAAATATGTTAAGAGCTCAGATAACGACGCAATGTAACGAATAAATACAATAACATATAGGCCGACGCCATTTGGTTTAGCCCGTGGACGCGTCCATAGCAACCACCATAGCAACGGTGGGAAATGTAACAATGTAACGATTCCATTCCGAGACGTGAAAGATTCATCGTAATAACAAACCAAAGATCATACATAAGAACTTGACGAATATTGTGAAATTAAAATGTATATTTTTCACTAGAAATGTCACCAAAATGCTTTTTTAAGTCCAAACTGTCTTGAAATAATGCATTTTCCACCGAGAATGAAAGGAAAGGCCGCCATGTTTTCATTTTGAAAGGCCCGCAGCAAGCAGTCACGTGACCTGTCGTCAGGCCAATAGAAAATAATAGGGAGAAAAAAACCGTAAACATTTTACAATTTTCAGACCTTTATTGTGAGACTGTTACGTTTTGTTCTGTGGACAAACGTAGGTATTTCCAGTGATGGTGAAATCGAAGCTTCATGAAGCAATGAACCACTTTGACACATCTGCTTCAAGAATGACACATTGCTTCGAAGCATTTGACAACAAGAGTGACATCTGCTGGTCCTGTGTCAGAACTGCATCCAAGTGGAAAAAAATGAAAAAGCCTCAGGACTGCTTGTCTCACACTGCTTTGTACTTGCAATAAATGTTTTAAAACGTTATATATGTATGTGTGTAGTGTGTTTCTATGAATGAATGTGTGTTGTGTATGAGTGAATCTATGCGTATGTATCTGTGTGTTATTTAATGTATGAAATGCAACTAGATATATCTAAACCAAATTCTAACAAAATATATACTCTCCCTAACATCTCTCAAAATGACAAATGTCAAATGCACTAGCGTGATCTCTTCTCAAAAACCCACAATTTGAGGAGTGAATCAGACCCCTATGCCTTTTCAGACCTGGACAGATTGAAATGTCCGACCCCTTCAAAGTTCGCTCGAAGCACCGCGACACGCGATGTGACGTAACGAGGCCTCGTTCTCGATAGTCACGTGATTGTGGGCGTGCTGAAGCAGGGATCGAAACACCGTCTCGGAACACTTTCGCTTCAAAAGCTCAGCACTGTGTCGAGCAAACTGGCTCGAGCGTAACATCACTAGGTATTTCACGTTTGGCCATGAGACTGGGTTGCAACCCCTAAAAAACGCACATATTTGTTCTTGTTTGTCATGGATATCTCTTATACATTTATGTCAATGGTTCAGGTTTTAGTATTAACAATTTAAAAAGATAACATTCTGAATAAAGCTTCTAAACGGCGTGGGGGAAATGAGCTCTATAACGTACCTGCTGTGCCTACTGGGCATTAATAGCATTGGATCAACTAAATGAATAGATGATCACAACCTACTGTACCTACTAGTAGGTAGAGTAGGGACCTACTGGCCCATTTCTGTGGGATGATTGTATCAGGATTGGGCCTATTCAATAGTATGACAGAAACCAGATCGGGTGGTTGAAGAGCTGTGTGGATTTGTAGTTTTCTGTTTTGCTCCCAACAACAGATAACAGTCTGTGTCACTAAATTGACCACCAACCTGAATGTGTTTGTGGGAACATGAATGTTTTGAGTCTTTGTGCATGATGTGAAGCAGATTTAGTGGATCTGCTGTCAGCTTTAAATCCAGAGCATGAAAGCACACAGCAGCTTGAGCTGAGCTGTCAGTCAGCAGCAGCAGCCTTATCTGTGGGCCGCTAACAGGGGCTGATGGGAGCTTTGAGGAGCTGTTAGAAAGCACGTGGCCTGCTCTGCTCTCACAGCTCGTCCTTGTTTGGCCTCAGCTGCATCACAGCTCCACTTGTGCTCAGCTTCTCCAGAGGAAACACCACTGCACAAGATGCTTCTCCTCCCAGCTGCTGCTCTGTGCTGTCTGTGTTCAGGTGAGTGTTTCCAGCCAATCAGGAGGCCAAAAAGTCCACCTGGAACAAACGCTGTCACACTGACCTTCATCTACCTGTGTGTGTCTCTGCAGCGCTGGTTGCCATGGCAGCACAGCTGATTCAGGACGATTTGACTTTGACCAGGAGAGTCGGTCAATCAGCCTCCTTCATCTGTCAACAAACTGATCAGTGTGGTAGCCAGTATATCTACTGGTACCAGAAGACAGAAACAGAAACATTCAAATTGATTTTTAGGATTGATAAGAGGGATGGTGACATCGTTTACCGTGACAGACATCCTCAGAAAAATGATTTCTCAGCTGAGAATATAGAAAATAGCTGGAGGTTGAAGATAGAGAA
This sequence comes from Acanthochromis polyacanthus, assembly GCF_021347895.1. Lineage (NCBI taxonomy): Eukaryota > Metazoa > Chordata > Actinopteri > Pomacentridae > Acanthochromis > Acanthochromis polyacanthus. The sequence goes on from NC_067121.1 coordinate 4,978,834, forward strand.
AGTTAAACTCCAACATTCAGCCACCTACTACTGCGGCTGTTTTGCTTACCACAGTGATGGATTGTGTCTGCAGCCTGTACAAAAACCTCCAGATCAACAAACAGTGTTTGTGACATGAAGACAGCAGTAAACTACAGCCCAGGATCACAGAGTTCAGAGAACTACAGTCCACTGTTACACCATCACTTCATTATTTATTCATATTTGTATATTTTCATCTCTAGAAGCATCTTTGAGAACTGAAAGATGTGCTACAGTGTGTAGATCTGAGCAAACATTCAGCAGCAGGTTTTTGTACGACCATTTTTCACTGTGAGAGGGAAACTGGTACAGCATCTTTGGCTCTGGAACTAAACTGTATGTAACAGGTAAGAAGAAACTTTTCTTTTCTTCTGCTGTTTTATTGTGAAGCTGAAAATGTGTTTCAAGTCACTTTGTGCTGTTTCAGGCTTTCCATGTTAGTTTTTCCATCATTAGTGGAGGATTCATCTGCAGCCACTGTTCCATCAGAAAAGCTCAATAATGTGTGAAAACATGTTGAAATGTGACTGAACAACTAAAGTTATTCTTTATTTCTGCAAATATCAGTGAGCTTACAAATATTCAGTGTTTTTATTTCTTTAGTCTTTGATTCTGTGGCGTCTCTTGGTTTGTGAACAGAAGAAGAAAAGTGATGTTAAACACAATTTAATATTTAGGAATAAATGTCTCTGGATTGTGGAGAATAATTAATAAATATTATCAATGTAGTCATTGATAATTATTTTTCATTTGATGACACACACGTGTGTTTTATCTGATCATGTGTCTAAACATAAACTAGACATAAAATATAATCAATATTTTAATGAATATTGTTTATTTATAACATACAATAACAAACTACAAACATATTTGATTCAGTTCTTTATTCATATCAGTCCGATCTTATTCTTGTTTTTTTGTTTTTATTTGTGTGTAAAAATGTAACTTATGAGAAATGATTAATTTAAAATGACATCACATTACATGGAACAATCGATGTTTTAATGATTAAATCATGATTCCATATTTATTATTTATAAAAGAGTTCAAAAGAAAGTAAAACTTTGTTGTTTATTTGTTTAAAATGTAATCTGTGATAATTATTCTTTTTTTGATGATGCATCTTTTATTTAAAAATATTTTAATACATAAAAGAAAACAGTCATTTAATATAAAAATGTATTTTTAAATGTAAACACAAATTTGCTTTAATTTTTATTTTCTTATCATATCAGACATCATTTAATGACAAACAGACATTAATTCTTGTTTTAATGAATGATATATAAAATATGTGTTATTCCAAACATAACTTCACATATTTAATGAAAATAGAAGGTGGTAAATATTTAATATCAGATAGAAATTAAAATCTAGCATGAAATTAATTGTTTGTTTTGTTCTATAAAATGATAATTGATGCTGACAGAATAATATTTAGTCTGATATAATCTGTGATTCTTTATTTGACTTTTTGTCTTTTTATTGTTTAAATTGTGTGAGAAATTAATAATTTAAAAAAGTTAAAATTTATATTGAAGGTTTAATGATGAAAGTATAATTTAATCTTTACTTGTTGAGAGGGAAAAAATAAATTATAACTAAGAATTAAATTTTGTTATGTAGTTAAAAAATGAGCATTTGTCAAAACAAAATCAGTGATGCTTTTTGTTTTTATGATGATGCATCTTTTATTAGAAAATACTTTATTTGAAGCAAATTTATTGACAGTTTTTTATTATTTATGTGTCATAGAGAACATTTTAATGTCAAACAGAAAAGATTTGTTGATAATAAAAGTTACATGAAGACAAAATATAAATGAAGCTCAACATAACTTTGAATATATAAAATAAACACACTTTGGAAAACAGTGGGTTGAAGAATTATTGACTTATTTCTTTAAAAGAAATGAGCTGATTCCAGCGACACCAGAGAGTCTTCCTGGGTCAGAAAAAAGAAAACAAGCTTCCATCAAAGATCATATTTCCAGATGACATCAGTAAAAACAGACGTCTTAATATCCATCATGTTTACGGTAAAACTAACCACAGCACATTAGTGAGTGTAATCTGACATTTGATTCCATTGAAACAAGTTGATATTAGTCACCAGAGCAATCATTCAATCAACAGGAAGAAAGAGAAGAAGAAAGAAGACAGAAAGAGACATTGTAGCTGTCAGACTGGATCATTGCTCAGCCGTTAAGTAATGCATTCTAAGATGGTGTTTGAATGAGGCCTTGATGTTAGATTGTCGTATGTGGAGGAGGAGCTATCCCAGAGTTTGATGTCACCATAGATAAGTGTCTTTTTCAAAGCATTGGATTTGGAGGATGCTAGAAAATGAGGATAGAAATGATCCTCTGATCTGAAGTTATATGATGTTATTTTACATTATGTGTCAATTTGTGGAGACAGAAAAATATTTGATGTTAAATAATCTGTTATTCTGTCATGTGCAGTAAACCAATAATCCACCAATAATCAATAATCTATCTATCTATCTATCTATCTATCTATCTATCTATCTATCTATCTATCTATCTATCAGGTGAGCAGGTAGTGAAGCCCGTGGTGAGCGTGTACCCAGCAGCATCCAGAGTCCACCTGGAGGGGAGCAGCTCCCTGCTGTGTCTGGCCTCAGCCATGTTTCCTCCTCTGGTCCGCTTCTCCTGGAAAAGACAGAAGGAGGACGGCCAGCTGGAGGATGTGGACCCTGCTGAGGCAGAGCAGCTGGAGATCAGAGAGCCGGGACGCAGCGCCTCCATCTTGCTGATCCATCAGCAACAGGACAGCACATATAAATACAGCTGCTACGTCCAGCACGAGGGGGGACCAGTGGAGGCCCAGACACAACAAGGTGATGAAGGCTGGATGACTGTGTTCAGCACTGATTCAGCTTCATGTGGAGACGCTGTCAAACACCACTCATGTTTCTCACTGCACATACAAACATTTCCCTTCATTCTTATCTTTGTCTTTTTCTGGTTTCAGAGCTTCCTAAGCTTCAACAACCAACAGATTCTCCAGCAGCCTCCGTTCCTTCTGAGCCTCAGGTGAAGCTGCTCTGTCTGCTGTCCACAGTGCTGATAGTGAAGAGTCTGGTGTTCTGCTGTGGACTCTCTCTGCTGATGATCCTCACAAACAAGGGACCGTCCACCAACTGCACACATGCCGACTGACTGTTTGCTGCTGGACTTTTCTCACCGTCACATCTCATCAATACGTCTCATTCATCTCTTTGATCAGTGATCAGAAATATCAGCTGTGACGTGTTGTTCTTGATTATAAAATGCATTTCTTCATTCACATGTTGGATCATCATCCTATAAATGTAAATACAGATATTCACAATTATATTTTCATCATTGTAGTTTAAATTCTTCTAGACAGTGTTCTTTTGATATTTAGGTTTTATGTTTTTTATAAAATATTATGTAGAAAGTAACAGGTTTATCAATAAACACAAAAATTACAATATTTGTGTTTGATAAACAGCTTTTAATGGATTTTATAGCAACTGATCACATGTTTGTTGTAATGTGGAATTAGATACAGTACTAACAAAGTTTCTCTTCTTTAAGCTTTACCTTTAACTTTTTAATTCTGACATTTACAGACCAAATTCAACTGAATTATTTGCTGTCTTGTACATATTTCAACATTTAACATCACTGTTCTTTCTTCTTGGTTTTATTTTTAATATAAAATCAGAATGTTGAAGATTGTTCACATTTATTCAGAACAGCATTTTCAATAAAGTGAAGATCACATTGTTGTCTGTAGGTGTGGTATGTTGATCCCACAAATAAATCTAATTGTAGTTTGAAGTTACTGAGTCTCAGAAATACAAATATTAGCTCACAACTAAACAGGAAGATGAGTTGAACAGTTTGAGATAAAGATGAACACAGAGGTTTTCTGTGTGAACTAGCAGGTGTGGATGAAGCAGCAGGTTCAGATCTGTGTTCCCCATCATTCACTTTGTGTATTAATCACCTTTTAGAAGTGTGTCAGTGTGGATGTAAACCTCTACGCTGATGACACTGTTGTTTCCACACATGAACAAACAGCAGAGTGGACACAGTCACATCCATCTTTAATCACTAAAAGCTGTAAATCCTCCAAAATGTGAGCAGGACATGAGCTTCAGGTGGTGATTGGGCTCAGTTCAACTCTGTAGGTGGAGGTCTGAGTGGAAACAAGGCTGACAGAAACCAAGAAAGAACACAAACCACAGAGAAGGAGGGGAGCTGATGAGTGTTTCCAGCAGCAGATATGAATCTGTTCTCAGTGTTTTCAGACTGTTGACAGCCAATCAAACTTCTTTTCCTGTGTGGGTTTGTGCTCTGTGGCACCGTTAGCTGTGGCTTTTCACTTTAATAAGTTACCACTATCAACTCTGCTGAAAGAATCATTGCAGGAAGCATCTGTGTTCTTCATCCGTGAGAGAAACAGATCAAATCCTCAACTCAGAGCTGACAAATTCACCCTGAAGGTAGAAATACAAGAAGTGGAGAAAAACCTGCTGCAGAAAATCTGCTGGTCATTAAAAATCAATAAATGATGAAAACAAACCACAGATGAACAAAGCAGAACATTTTAATACTGACACCAAGTAAAGTCACAAACATAATAATCAATAAATAGCCAATGGACACAGATAATTATAAGAACAATATAGTTCATAGATGTTTATTCATTGCTATTTATTTAATGATTTTTTCACTGCAATGAAATATCTTGAATATTTAATTGATGCATGTTTAACATCTGTCATCATCTTAAACGTGTAAATGTAAAAAGTTTGTAGATCTATTTACCTGAGAGAATTTTCGAAAGTGGTATTTTAAAAATTTAGAGTAAAATCCACACATTCATCATTTTTCCGTGATTCAAACTCCAGCTGTGATCAAACTGATGTCAGATCAGGATTCAGTTTATTTTCATCCATAATCAGACACTGATTGATCTCCATGTCCACTATTACAGGTTCAGAACCAATGACATGATGAGAAAACAGCAGGGACAATTTAAGGCTCTTATTTTTTCATCGTTCCTGAGCTATTTAGATTCAAACTGCTTCAAATGTCAACGCTAATAAAACTGCTGAACGTGTTTTGACCGTTAATTAAAAAAAAGAAAAACTAATCTCATAAAATATTTCATATTTCAATTGAAAATTTCTCAAACATCTTTCTCAACATCCATGATTTATGATGTAAAAACTCAAGGAAATCACGAAATGCCCAGCAGAAATTATGCAAAAAAAAAAAAGGACTCTTTGAAATGGCATGACCCGAACATAATTTTACTGAGACGTCCATCCAACATGTGAAATAAAAGAAGAAATACGAGATTTAATGATCAAACACAAAACATCACAGCTGACATTTCTGATGTCTGATCAAACAGATTAATGAGATGTGATGTTCTAATTTAATATACAGTCTGTGGTCTGCAAGTGTTGCTGCTGCTGCATCAGGATTATCAGTGTTACACTGCTGCCCTCTAGTGGCTGCAAACACACACTGCATCCAGCCTTCTACTACTGCTGCTGCTATGAGCACACAATATGGGTCATTCCAGGTGAAATGACCAGATAGTCCTTGGGGGTGTTGTTGCACCATTTTCAAATTAGTCCTAAATTTGTATGCCATTAGATAGTCACAAAAGTACTTTCTATGCAAAATTGTAGGCCTGTAGCTCAAATAGTTTCTGAGTTGTGGGGGTCTGAAATTTTCAGAATTTGCGCTATAAAAAGCCTCGCCAGCGTTTTTTGCATCTCTAAGTGGTTATTTCGCAGCCTCTAGACATACCAGAGAGCTGTGAGTTGGTAAACAAGGCCTCTGCATGTAGCTAGTGCCCCACAAACATCCCCAGGTGTTTCCCTACACTCTGCAGGCCATGGGGGCTTGCTAAAAATGCTAAAAAATTAAGAAAAACTTACTCGCGAGTGGGGTTTGGGACCTTAAAAGTACTAGAAATACTGCACAGAAGAACACGCCTGGGTTCCATTCTACACAAACTTGTGTGATAACTTAGCAAACTGGAGCTTTCTGGGTACCTCAGTTTGGAAAATATGAGCTCCCAAAGTTGGACGAGATTTTTAATTGGCTATTTTTGGTGGCAAAAATCTCAGTGTGGGACAGGTACCAGAGACCCCAAATTTTTCTACAAGACAGTTCCATCTGTCTTCTATCACTGTACAAAAAAGCAGCAGGGTTATATTTGTAGTTACTGAGATATTCTTACTCAAAACGGCACGGGTGATGTCAAAATGGTTTTTTGCTTTTCAGTACTTTAAATTGGGATACCAGTATTAGTAGTCATTCCAATGGTAGTATTATGTATGTTTTGTTCTTTTTGAAATGTTAGTTGTTAAAGGTGACTACCTTCAAAAAGTGTAATGGTATAACTTAGGTATACCTAAGTTATAACTTAGGTATACCTAAGTTATAACTTAGGCATAGGTTCTTTTGCTTGTAACATGACAGTGTACAATTAAATTTAACATGTTTAATCCCACTGCACTGATACTGTAAAATTCAACATTATTGTTGTTATTTTTAAATTAATCAACCATAAACTACTACAGCGCTCCCTGAATTCAAGTTAGTACATGTAATTTGTATGTGTATGTTATAATTACATGTATGCATTGCAAATGGGTGTCAACATGTCATGATATCTACAGGTAAAGCCAAAGGCTCTAAACTAGACCTTGTGACACAAAAAGGGCGTTACACTTTTTGAAGGTAGTCATCTTTAACAAATTACATGTACTAACTTGAATTCAGGGAGCTCTGTAGTAGTTCATGGTTGATTAATTTAAAAATAACAACAATAATGTTGAATTTTACAGCATCAGTGCAGTGGGATTAAACATGTTAAATTTAATTGTACAATGTCATGTTCAAGCAAAAGAACCTATACCTAAGTTATAACTTAGGTATACCTAAGTTATACCATTGGAAATAGTGGAATATAATAGTGGAAATAACAATATCATTTTTCACGCTGTCTAGAGAACAAAACAGGAAATGATGGCTAGAATTTATTTTTAAAAAACGTGTTTCCATCTCTCATTCTGTATATTATTAATAATTAATAATTTAAAAAATCCTTTCTGTTGCTCTAAATACACTAGAATACATGACATATTGTTGTTTCCCTGCAAATCAGTGCAATATTAAAGCTAATCAGTACAATATTCATAATAATGTGCAATATTCATTATAATCTGTAAAATATCAATTCCAAAGTGTGTAATATTAAAAATATTCTATGCAGCATTAACCAAAATCTGTGCATTATTCATACAAATATGCACAATATTAATAATAATCTGTGCTAAAACACTGCTATGTGCAGTGCTGCTATTTTTAGCACTTTGGTGGATTTTACTATTTATGTTTCTTAAATGATAATAATTTAAACCTCTCCACTGTATATAAAGGCTCATCGTATTGTATCAAAATGCCAGAAATGATGGCAAAAATAGCTAAGAATTAGCTGGAAATTGCAGAAAATATGTCCTGGATAATACATCTGATGTTGTTATTTCCACTGGGAGGAGTTTGGACTCAAAATTGTTGCAAAATAACTCTAAATGTGTCCAAAATGATTGATAATTTGTCATAAAAGAACATGTTTGGATCATCTTTGCTGCTGTAAAACTGAAAACTGCCCCACTGCTGCATTAATAAAGTTTTATTTTATCATCATGTGCATTAAATCTACTACAAAAAAGTAAAAAAAAACAAAAAAACACCTCAAGCGAGAATCCGTGGACTTTTTCTAAAGCGATAATCAATAAAATTCCACATAGAACCCTAACGGAAGCTAATATTTCTTTCTAGTACTAGAGAACCGCTGTTTCCTCAGTTTTATTTCCTTCTACAGACGATTAAAAGTCACAGAATCGGAAAACATGAAGGTGTTCTAAATATGATAGAGAACATGCAGTTTGAAATCTGACTTTATTAAACCTATTTCTATCCTTCCTCCTCACTCTCTATATAAAAATATTCTGCAAAATATCAGAATAAGTGTAAACATGCTCCTCCTTTCTGATGTTTTATTCTCATCCAGATGTTTTCAGAAACGACAACAAGCCTCAAAAAGAGAAACTCCTGCAGCAACAAAAGTCCTTTTAGGGCAGAAAACTGTGAGTATCATTCAGGAAAAAAGGAAGAAAACTAATTTACAAATCCACTAAAGCAGAACAACTCTGAGAACAGACTGCAGCTCTGATTCTGCTCTGATAACGGGTGAAGAAAATCTCATGCAAACCCATTTATTTCAAGACTGTACAAAATAAAAGTCTTTTTTCTGCATGCAACAGTAAAACCTGATTTCTTTTCCTGTATTTTCTGTTTTTAAATCACTTTTTTGGTTTTTGCATAACAACAACAGAACAAAGGAGCTGGTTTTTGTTTTGCAATTATCTAGTTTAAAAAAGGCATAAAAATAAATATAAATGAAGAGAAGTGGTTGTATCTAGTTACAGACAGGATTTTTTAAAATCTTTTTTGCACTTTTTGTGGAAAATATGAACTTTTCGATGAGGTAATCATCATAAACAATGACAATCTGTTCCTCAATAAAGTCTTAAACTCAAATTTAAAACAGATGTTTTCACCAAATATATCATTTATCTTATAAGATGTCGTTTCTCTACGAGTCCAATAAAATAATCTCTCCATGTTCAGATCAACTGTAGCTGTGATATTCTACACACATCCAAGCTTTTCCTTCACGTTTCCAACTTTCTTCTGTATAAATTCTGTGTTATTTCTTCTGAAACACCTTTATCTCAAAGCATCTTTTAGGTTTTGGGTCAAATATCTGATAAAGTCGCCTGAATTTACCCCAAAGCTCTGAAAATGAGGTTAAAAGTTTTATTTCTAGAAGCATTTATTTTCTAAAAGTAACTAAAAGAAGCTCATTTCTGTTAGACACCGTTGGCTGTTTATTTTCTACATTTTATTAAAGTAATCTTAATGAACGACTCAGAGAAGATGGAGATTTAAGAGCATTTTGTACACTTAAACACACAACTAGCAGCTAAAAGGCAACACATTTATGCCCCAAAACATTCAGTAAGTCTGTAATTAAGAAGAAAAAAACTCATTCTATAATGTAAACTCTCATTTAAACGAAGGTTAATGCTAAAAAAAAAGGAGTTTAATGCACCAAGATGAAGTTTTCTGGAGGTTTTTCCCACCTTTACTGAATAAAAACTGAAATTTTGCGCATAAAAACATGAAGCTGCAGAGTTTTGGCTCCTGTTGTTGGTTACCTGCGGCTGATAATCTTTAGTTTTTAAGCCGAGAAAAACAGCATATTTTCTCTTTTGACGAGGTGAAACCTTCCGTCTTTATAAATAACATGTTTGTCTGTCAGCTGAAAATAAATGCAGCCTCTTTCTTTCTACCTGTTTCTATCAGTGTTTGTCATTCTATAAATCCAGATGTGGACCGCGTGCTTTGAGTCAGAAGCAGTGAAATGCTTCTGCAGCTGAAACACAAGTTCATGCATTAAAACATTCAGTATCACTGAATAAACTCTCTCCTAAGTGTAAATTCTCAATTAAACAGCCTCAAATACCTAAAAATATCTTAAATAAAGAGTTTTAATGCACCAAGATGAAGTTTTCTTGAGTTTTTTTAAACTTTTATGAGATGAAACTGATAATTTGGTGCATAAAAATATAAACAGCAGAGTTTTGGTTCCTGGACATCAGAGGTCGACTACAGCTGATCAGCTCTAGTTTGTTGTTTGTTTGTTTGTTTGTTTTTATTAAAATTTAACCTAAAATCATTTAAAGTGGAGAAAAACATTCAAAATCACTGTAATTTACAAAAATAAACTCTCCTCTAAGTTTATATTCTCATCTAAGCAGCTGCTAATACTAAAGAAAAGTCTTAAATGTGTGTTTTAAAAGATTTTAATGGGACAAGAATGTATTTTTACATTTTATTTTTACTAAATAAAAGCGTTTGTGCATAAAGCAGCAGAGCTTTGGCTCCTATTGTTGGATACCTGCAGCTGATAATCTTTAGTTTTTGTGCATTAGCTGATTCAACATTTAAAATTAAAATCATACAAAGTGGAGAAAAACATTGAATATCACTGCATGTAAATTTCAAGAATAAAATCTTACTCAAGTTTAGCTGCTACTGCTAAATAAATGCCTTTAATGTGTGTTTTAAAGGAGTTTAACGGGTCAAGACGGATTCTTCTTGAGGTTTTTCAAACATTTACTCAACAAAACTGACAATTTACGCATAAAAACAGAAAGCAGCAGAGATTCCACTCCTATTATTGGACATCAGATGTCTACGGGAACCGATAATCTTTGTTTTTTTTTATTTATTTGTTTTAAAGCAGAGAAGAACGGCACATCTGTCTTTATAAATAACAGATTATCTGTCTGTCCGCTGAAAATAAAAGATAGATGTTTATAGAAAGTTAAGTCAGATGTTTATGCTCTAAGACACACAAATGAAGTGTCATCTCTCAATTCTTATCTAAACAGCTGCTAATAGTAAAATATTGTTAACATATTATTAGTTTTCTTGAGGTTTTTGTCACTTACTAAACAAAAAAGTGAAATCTTGCACATGAAAACATAAAGCTGGAGAGTTTTGGCTCCTATAACTTCTTTCCTCCATTTCATAAAAGTCTGCAAATAATATAAATAGAGCAAAAAACATTCAATGTTACTAGAATTTCCAAAAATAAAGTCTTTCTTAAGTGTAAATTGTCACTGAAGCAGATGCTAATGGAAAAGAAATGTCTTAAATGTGTGTTTTAGAGATGGAGTTTTCTTGAAGTTCTTGCCACTTTCACTAAATAAAACTCCTTTGTTCCTATTATTGGATATCAGACGTCGACTGCAACTGATAATCTGGTGTATTTTTGGATTAACGGATTGAGCATTTCCAATTGAAATCATATAAAATGGAGAAAAAAACACTCAATATTACTGTAATTACACTGAATAAACTCTCACTGTTAAATTTTCATTTGAACATCTGCTAATACTGAAGAAACGTCTTAAATGTTTGTTTTAAAGAAGTTTAATGCACCAAGATGAAGTTTTCTGGAGGTTTTTCCAACAAGTCCTCAAATTCATACGACCGCACAGGTCGCATGCACCGTGCACCAGAATACGACCCATGAGAGCGTATTTAGGTTAGCGCCCCTACGGGGAAAAGGAACGCATTACGGGATTTAATTCGCGAAACGGCTTTTACGTCATGAAACGGCTTTTCGGCTTTTATGTCGTGAAATGGCTTTTTCCTCACTTTTGCAACATGGGTTTAGGGCTGGGTTAGAGTTAGGGAGAGTGTTAGGTAAAAGTTTGTTCATGGTGACGTTTCAGCTGAGACACCAGAGTGTCGATATTTACTCAACCGCTAGAGGTTTAACCGTCAAAACGTAACACTGGGTCGTAATACGGGCGTGTACAGACGACCTATGAGGTCGTTTTTTCTATGAGGACAGGCTGGTTTTTTCCCACTTTTAATCAATGAAACTCACAATTTTTGCATGAAAACATGAAGCTGTAGAGTTTTGCAGCTGTAATTAGATATCAGGCGTCACTTTGGACTCCGTTTTTTTTGGATGAACTAATTAAAACCATATAAAGTGGAGAAAAACATCACATTTTCACTTTATTTTTCATCATCTGTGATTCTGTGTAACAATAATCACTGTTTTCCAGCAGTTACACCCTAAAACCAGCTAAATCCTGCTGAATGTGAGTGTGTGTTTGTGTTTTCTTACAGCAGAGCTCCAGGTTCAGGGAAAAAAGTCTCCGAATCGGTGCCCCACAGGAAATTAGACAGAGGTTTAATAATTACTCAGGCAGACACATATGAAGATCTAAATGTGGATTCACCTCACATCAGCATCCACTGATGGAGGGAAGGCTGCCCCGCCTCAGACCGACTCCACCACTAAAATCTGACATTTATACAAACATGTCGGCTTTAGGATGGAAAAGGAGAAGTTCTGCATCACATAAATGATATAAAACCGTATTTTCTGAGCATTTACATATGTGGCTTTGGTTTTATTTGGAGATATGTTACATTTCTGCCTCCATGGTGAATTTATTTTGTTATTTTGCATTCAACAGCCATATTTATTTATTTACAGACACACTGTCTGAATTACTGGAAATAAACACCAGCACACACAAATAAGTCAGATTTTGTTGTAGATTCCTAACAGTAATAGAAAACTACCTCTGTAAAAAAAAGCTGTGAGTGGCAGAAACTGAATTATTTCTATTGGGATGCAGATGAAAACCTCAAAATAAACCCCAAAATGATCTTTTTAACTGTAAAAAATGCACTTTTGTTTGCTTTTCTTGTCTAAAACAGAGGAATTCTTCCTCTAAGTCATCTTTAAATGATTTCACTGCAATAAATATTTATTCAGTGACTTCAAACTAACTGAAAAACTGGATTTTAAACCCAGGAGATGCTTCAGATCTGATAAAATACAAAGTAGCACTTAAATTGAATATCATTTACTCACTTTTGAATTTACAGAATCTGGAAATATCTGCACCTACTTCCTCATGCACTTTGTATTTATTTACTGAAACTACACATTTACATGCAAACTGCACCTTCTATGTAATTTCTGCACTATTTTACATTATTATGTTGTCATACATGTGCAGAAATGTGCAGCTAAACTGCTGTTTTGTTCTTTGTAATTCATCTGTGTATTTAAAAAAAGGAATAGAAATAAAAGTAAATAAGAGAACCGCTTGTATCTGATACCACATAAGTTCCAGTGAAATGGGAGTTTATGGGTTTTATAGTCTACTTATGCTGATAAGTGCCTCATGTTAAATCAATCTATTTATCTATTTCTACAGTAATTTTTTGTGATTTATATTTCGTTTTTCAAACAATATATCACCAAAAAACACAATTTTACATTTAAAAAAGTGATGTTTACACCAAATATATTATTATTTGGGGTTATTTACAACCTTTAGTAGAACAAATAAGCATCTATAAAGGTTTCTACAGTTGTACATGAAATTTTTCTTCTATATTTACTCCGATTTACTTCATATTTGCAGGTGCTGTGCTTGCTGTGCTATTAGTAATATCATCTGATTTCTGGTTTCATCTGATGGCTTAATCTCGCTGCACACACAGAATACATGCAGTATAATATACACACGTGGACAAAATTGTTGGTACCCCTCAGTTAAAGAAGGAAAAACCCACAATTCTCACTGAAATCACTTGAAACTCACAAAAGTAACAATAAATAAAAATTTATTGAAAATTAAATAATCAAAATCAGCCATCACTTTTGAATTGTTGATTAACATAATTATTTAAAAAACAAACTAATGAAATAGGGCTGGACAAAAATGATGGTACCCATAACTTAATATTTTGTTGCACAACCTTTTGAGGCAATCACTGCAATTAAACGATTTCTGTATTTGTCAATGAGCGTTCTGCAGCTGTCAACAGGTATTTTGGCCCACTCCTCATGAGCAAACAGCTCCAGTTGTCTCAGGTTTGATGGGTGTCTTCTCCAAATGGCATGTTTCAGCTCCTTCCACATATGTTCAATGGGATTCAGATCTGGGCTCATAGAAGGCCACTTTAGAATAGTCCAACGCTTTTCTCTCAGCCATTCTTGGGTGTTTTTGGCTGTGTGTTTTGGATCGTTGTCCTGTTGGAAGACCCATGACCTGCGACTGAGACCAAGCTTTCTGACACTAGGCAGCACATTTCTCTCCAGAATGCCTTGATAGTCTTCAGATTTCATCGTACCTTGCACACTTTCAAGACACCCTGTGCCAGATGCAGCAAAGCAGCCCCAAAACATTACTGAGCCTCCTCCATGTTTCACCGTAGGGACAGTGTTCTTTTCTTCGTATGCTTGGTTTTTGAGTCTATGAACATAGAGTTGGTGTGCCTTACCAAAAAGCTCCAGTTTGGTCTCATCTGTCCAAAGGACATTCTCCCAGAAGCTTTGTGGCTTGTCAACATGCATTTTTGCAAATTCCAGTCTGGCTTTTTTATGAGTTTTTTTCAGCAGTGGTGTCCTCCTTGGTCGTCTCCCATGAAGTCCACTTTGGCTCAAACAACGACGAATGGTACGATCTGACACTGATGTACCTTGGCCTTGGAGTTCACCTTTAATTTCTTTGGAGGTTGCTCTGGGCTCTTTGGATACAATTCCAACGATCCGTCTCTTCAATTTGTCATCAATTTTCCTCTTGCGGCCACGTCCAGGGAGGTTGGCTACTGTCCCGTGGGTCTTGAACTTCTGAATAATATGAGCCACTGTTGTCACAGGAACTTCAAGCTGTTTAGAGATGGTCTTATAGCCTTTACCTTTAAGATGTTTGTCTATCATTTTTTTTCGGATGTCCTGGGACAATTCTCTCCTTCGCTTTCTGTTGTCCATGTTCAGTGTGGTACACACCTTTTCACCAAACAGCAGGGTGACTACTTGTCTCCCTTTAAATAGGCAGACTGACTGATTATGAGTTTGGAAACACCTGTGATGTCAATTAAATGACACACCTGAGTTAATCATGTCACTCTGGTCAAATAGTTTTCAATCTTTTATAGAGGTACCATCATTTTTGTCCAGGCCTGTTTCATTAGTTTGTTTTTTTAAATAATTATGTTAATCAACAATTCAAAAGTGATGGCTGTTTTTGATTATTTAATTTTCAATAAATTTTTATTTATTGTTACTTTTGTGAGTTTCAAGTGATTTCAGTGAGAATTGTGGGTTTTTCCTTCTTTAACTGAGGGGTACCAACAATTTTGTCCACGTGTGTACATGTAAAAGGTACATCTGTACTCCTATAGTTAAATAAAGTCATCGTCTGTAATAGAGCAGGAGCGCCGGAGTCCGCTGTAAGGTACTAGCGTCTGGGTCAGCTGTGTTTCATGCAAAAGTATCCTTTCCAAAAAAAGAAGGTGTCCTCTGCTTGTTTCACAGGGATGTTATCCAGGTGGAATAAACCTGACTGGCTACTGTGCTTTCTTCACATGGGCATGTTCAGACACGCCTGGCCTTGTGCCCCCCAGCTCTAACTTTTTATTTCTTGAGGTCATTTAGAGCTGGGTTTATGGACCCTAATATAAAAATATATATTTTAAAGCAGCTGTAGAACAACTGATTTCTAAAAATTGTGATTTCAATACAGAAATACCTTTTAACCCTGTAAAACCACTGCTGCAAAAATACAGCCTCTGTACATTATTTTTAAAAATTATTTATCTATAGAAAGTTTTTGTTTTACTTAATTTAATTTTTTGCTCATTTTTCTATGTTGTTCTATATCATTTCTTTCTCACATGTGTATATTTTTAAGTTTTCTTTATTTTTTCATTATTTTTTAAAAAATAATTATCTATATCTATAGAAACTTTTTGTTTGATTTAATTTTATTTTTCTTGCTCATTTTTTTCTATATTCTGTATCATTTCTTTCTCACATGTATATTTTTAAGTTTTCTTTATTTTTTGGGACTTACAGACTTAAACAAGCAAAGACAAACTCTCAGCAGTCTTTCAGAGCCAGATGCTGGTATGTAACACTAGCAAATGTGTTCTTAAAAAACAAAAAAGTGAGATTCAAATTTTATGATAAAGGCAATTTATTTGGGGTTATTATAATTACTGTATGCTTGGTTCACATGGGCATGTAAAGACATGTCTGTGGGGGAGACACCGCGGCTGCATGTTCGGACATGCCCGTGTGTGGCGCGCGTGTGTGTGTGTGTGTGTGGGGGGGGCATGTTCAGACATGTCAGTGTGTGTGTGTGTGTGTGTGTGTGTGTGTGTGTGTGTATGTGTGTGTGTGTGACAGGCAGTGGGGGATGGGTTTTATTTTATTTAATTTATTTAATATTTTATTTATTTTTATTATTATTATCATTATAATATTCATAATTCATATTTCATATTTCATATTTCATAATTCGAAATTTTTAACCCGCGGGCGTGCACGTGCGCAAAGGTGTCCCCTATATACTACTCTTGTTTTACACTGTATTATGATAGAAAGCCTATTCTATTCTATTCTATTCTATTCTATTCTATTCTATTCTATCCTTTAAGTCCTGGAAGTTGTGAGGTGGATCAGACTACTTTGTCCAGCACATCCTATAGATGCTGGATTGGATTGAGATCTGGGGATTTTGGAAGCCAAATCAACACCTCAAACTGGCTGTTGTTCTCCTCAAATTATTCCTACACCATTTTTTGCTTTGTGGCAAAAATGAAAGAGGCCACAGCCATCAGGGAATACCGTTTCCATCAAAGGGTGTACATGGTCTGCAACAATGCTGAGGTAGGTGGTACGTGTCAGAGTAACATCCACATGGATGAAGGACCCAAGGTTTCCCAGCAGAACATTTACCAAAGCATCACACTGCCTCTGTCAGCTTGCTTTCTTCCCATAGTGCTTCCTGGTGTCATGTGTTCCCCAGATAAGCGACGCACCCAGACATCCATGTGATGTAAAAGAAAACGTGATTCATCAGACCAGGCCTCTCCTTCCATTGCTCTGTGGTCCAGTTCTGATGCTCACGTGTCCATTGTTGGTCTTTCAGCAGTGCACAGGGGTCAGCATGGACACCCTGCCTGGTCTGCAGCTATGCAGCTCCAAACACAACATACTGATGCTCTGTATATTCTGACACCTTTCTATCAGAACCAGCATTCATTTCTTCAGCAATCTGAGCAACAGCAGCTCGTCTGTTGGATGGAGACACATGGGTCCGTCTTCCTCCCCAAGTGCATCAATCAGCCTGGCAGCCCATGACCCTGTCACTGGTTCACTACTGTTCCTTCCTTGGACCAGTTTTGATAGATCCTGACTACTGCAGACCAGGAACACATCACAAGAGCTGCAGTTTCAGAGATGTGCTGACCCAGTTGTGCAGCTGTCACAGTTTGGCCCTCGTCAGACTCGCTCAAATCCTTATGTTTGCCCATTTTTCCTGCTTCGAACACACCAACTTTGAGGACAACATGTTCACTTACTCCTTAACATTTCCAACTCATAAACAGGAGCCATGATGAAGAGATAATCAGTGTTATTTACCTGTCAGTGATCAGAATGTTACGCTTGATCTGTGTCGCCTGATGGTGATGTTGGAGAAAGAAGACACTGAGAGGGCAAGAAAAATATTTTACTAATCAGCATTGAGATCCACACAGGAGGTTCTCCCTGAACCAGGTACTTGACCTCAATAAAAAAAGGTTCTACAGGGATGGTTCTGTAGTTGAAACATCCACAAAATGAACCACAAGTTATAAAATGAGGTTAGTGATCAGTTTTAAATTCTCTTGAGATGCTAACTGGATGTATTTTCTTGACTATGTCAGATCCATTATTAGTTTACTGAGGCTTAACTGTGGGTCTGGATTCAGGGTTCATTACAACAATCAACAATGTTACTGTCCTGGTTTGGATATTTTAACACCAGAGTGTTGCTAAAGACAAAACATAGAGGAGGGCGCTGAGAGCATGAGTGAAACAAAGACGACAAGATTTGGAATGAAGCTGGAAAGAAAGTGGTATTCCACTAATTCAGAGGTAGTGTATGTGGCTTGGAAAAATAGTCTAGTAATCTATAAAAAAGCTCTTCATAATGCCAGGACAACTTATTATTCATCTTTAATAGATGAGAACAAGAACAACCCTCGGTTTCTCTTTAGCACTGTAGCCAGGCTGACAAAGAGTCAGAGCTCTGTTGAACCTTGTATTCCTTTAGTTTTAACCAGTAACGACTTCATGAGCTTCTTTACGCATAAAATAGTTCTGATTAGAGATAAAATTAATCTGGCCCTTCCTACAAATGTCACAGATGCTTTTGAATTGGCTGTTAGACCTGATGAATCTTTAGAATTCTTCACTCCTATATGTCTCTCTGAACTAATTTCAACAGTTTCTACATCCAAACCATCAACATGTCTTTTAGATCCTATCCCAACTAGACTCTTCAAGGAGATTTTACCTTTAATTAATTCTTCAATGTTAGATCTGATTAATCTCTCTCTAGTAACAGGCTATGTACCACAGGCTTTTAAGGTTGCTGTCATCAAACCTTTGCTTAAAAAGCCCACTTTAGATCCAGATGTGTTAGCTAACTATAGACCGATATCCAACCTACCATTTCTCTCTAAAATTCTGGAAAGAACAGTTGCAAATCAATTGTGTGAACACCTACAAAGGAATAATTTGTTTGAAATGTTTCAGTCAGGCTTCAGAGTGCATCATAGCACAGAAACAGCTCTAGTGAAAGTTACTAATGACCTTCTCATAGCATCAGATAATGGACTAGTCTCTATACTTGTTTTGTTAGATCTTAGTGCAGCGTTTGACACAATCGACCACAAAATTTTATTACAGCGTCTAGAATATTCAATTGGCATTAAAGGGACAGCACTGGATTGGTTTAAATCCTACTTATCAGATAGGTTCCAGTTTGTGCATGTCAACAATAACTCTTCTGAGCAGACTAAAGTTAATCACGGAGTTCCTCAGGGTTCTGTCTTAGGACCGATACTTTTCACATTATACATGCTTCCTTTAGGCAATATTATTAGGAAGCATTGTATTAACTTCCATTGTTATGCAGATGACACACAATTGTATTTATCTATGAAGCCAGATGAAACTGATCAGTTAGCTAGACTGCAAGATTGTCTTAAGGACATTAAAACCTGGATGACTTTTAACTTCCTACTGCTAAATTCAGACAAAACTGAAGTCATTGTATTTGGCCCCAAACATCTTAGAAACTCGCTTTCAAAGCAAATAGTTACTCTGGATGGCATCACATTGGCCTCCAGTACTACTGTGAGGAATCTTGGAGTTATTTTTGACCAGGACATGTCCTTTAACTCACACATAAAGCAAGTCTGTAGGACTTCCTTTTTTCACCTGCGTAATATTGTAAAAATCAGGAACATTCTGTCTCAGAGTGATGCAGAAAAATTAGTTCATGCTTTTGTTACTTCCAGGCTTGACTATTGCAATTCCTTATTATCGGGTTGTCCAAATAGCTCTCTCAAACATCTACAGTTGATCCAAAACGCTGCTGCGAGAGTACTGACAGGAGTTAGCAAAAGAGATCATATTTCCCCTATACTTGCTTCTCTTTACTGGCTTCCTGTTAAATCCAGAATAGAATTTAAAATCCTTCTTCTGACATATAAAGCTCTTAATAACCAATCTCCATCATATCTTAAAGATCTGATAGTACCTTATTATCCTAGTAGAACTCTTCGCTCTCAAACTGCAGGCTTACTTGTTGTTCCTAGAATTTCTAAAAGTAGAATGGGAGGCAGAGCCTTCAGTTATCAGGCGCCTCTCCTGTGGAACCTGCTCCCAGTTTGGGTTCGGGAGGCAGACACCCTCTCTATTTTTAAGACCAGGCTTAAAGCGTTCCTTTTTGACAAATCTTATAGTTGGGGCTGACTGGGTGACCCACAGAGGTTCGGCTTGTGTCTTCATTTGCACAGCTGACTCCTTCTTGGACGTCCCTTCGTTCTGCCTCTAGTCATGCTGCTATAGGCCTAGGCTGCTGGGGGACTTTTCTTGACGCACTGAGCCCTTCTCTATCTACCTTTACATTTAATATGTATACCGTTATTGCAGTACATTCACTCTGTTTCCCCCTGTGCTATTTCTCCGAGTGTCCCTGGTCCCAGAGCTGGATGCTTCAGATCTGCGGTCGATGTTCCACCAGCTGGTCCAGTCTCCACCATGTCCACTGTGGGATGCTGCTACTGACCTTCCACCAGCCCTCTGCTTCCAATTCCCTTTTTCCACGAGTCAACTCTGCATCGCCTTCAATATACTGTTATGCTAACTTACATACTGTTTGAATTTTACTGCTAGCTATATAAGGAGTATGTTTAATGTCAGAGCCGTACATCATCAGAGTAAATTATGAGTCAGTTTTCAATGTTAGCTTATACTTTGTCTGTGTCACATATCCTGTCATGCATGTATTCAAATGTGTGTTGTGTTTTCCTTGCTTTCTCACCCCTCCCTCTTCTCCCATCCCTCCCCCTTGCCCTCTTCTGTTCTTCTCAACCCGCCCGGCCAGCAGGCAGATGGGTCCCCCCTATTTAGAGCCGGGTTCTGCTCGAGGTTTCTTCCCTGTTAAAAGGGTGTTTTTCCTTGCCACTGTCGCCTTTGGGCTTGCTCTGGGGGTCAGGCATATGGGTTCTGTAAAGCGTCTTGAGACGATTTGACTGTAATTGACGCTATATAAATAAAATTGAATTGAATTGAAGATTAAGCATTAATTTAATGGTTCAACATCTGTAGCCACACAAGGTAAGTATTTGTTGTCTTTACTATCATATTTTCTTTTTAGTTAAGAGACAGCTGAAAAAAACTGGAGAACTGTGAGCTGTTTCACTCTTTCCTTGTACTCATTAATGCTCAGCTGTTTTGAGAAATGTCTCAGTTCATCTCTCCTCCTGTCAGTGTCAGAGCAGATATCTTTGAACTGTTTACATCTCATGGTCTTGGTTAGCATGAGTTTGGAATTTGCCCTAATTTAATCTAGAAATGTTTTATTAACTTTCTCACAATCTACATTTTCTTTTGTTAATGACGACCTCAGCTCCTCCATGGTCAGAATCATCCTTTTTCTTTTCAGCCAGAATTTGAGACTTCAAAAGAAATCAATAGACACGTATACAGGACAAAGTAAAACACCCCAAATGATCAAAATATTAACTGAACCGTTTGATTCATTTGTGCAGGCAAAAAAAGAATGTGCTTGAACCATCTGGCGTTATTAACCATTACAGTTTTAAGCACAGTGTTCAGTTCATTATAGATCACTTTAAAGTGGTGACTCATTTGCACATCAATCATATGTGCACGTCAAACAGTTTGAAGGTTGTCATGGTGTCGCCTGTCAGAATAAAAGCCGTTTAAATCACTTTGTAACAATGACATGACAGAAACGAGCATTTTACAGTTCATGTTATATTTCTGCTGCTAAAGACTTGATCTAAGCAGCAGCTCAAACAGGGAGATGAACCACATTGCTGGAATACAACACTTCCCCCAACTGAACTGAAGGAAACACTGTACTGGCTGTGTGCTAAGAAAAGCAGTGAGAAGATTCTGAAATCATGTCTGTGGGATGGACTGAGGTAGACAACAACATGTACAGTGAAGGATCAGAGGAAAACAGGCAGCATTTTGTCAGTTTTCAGTGGTTTATTATTTTCTCCATCTTTCAGTAGGAACCATGTTTTTACTAATCAAAGCTGAAAATATCATATAAGCACATTTGAAACAACAGGAGTTGACCAAAGTGATGCACAATTAAAACAGACAATGAAACACAATGAGTAGAAGACAAATCTAAAGAAAATAACATTATAGGAATGAAAGGTTACAACAAAATGAAAAGAAAGACGTCACATTATCCAGCTCTACTTAAATCTAAATCTAAAGAGAAGAGATGGGTTTCTTTGGTTGCTCTGTTTTTGTATCTGGATCTCAGAACATCCAGGAGCCTCTGGCTGGACGACTTCTAACTTGGTTTGTGCATTCAGTTTGGATATTTTAATTTTCTACAGAAGTTTTGATATAAACTTGGGCCTTTTCTTAGGACTTTGTTTGGACCTCCAGCCATCTTTTGTTTGCTCTCCTGCCATCTGGTTTTCTACCTTTTCAGTAAGATTAATAACTGCTAATTCCTAAAAGAGCACAACAATGAAACAGTATTGGGCCCTAAATGGAGTCTTGGGGAACCCCACAAGTAATCAAGGGTGCAGTGGAAAAAAATTACCCCAGAAAAGTGAGAAGCTTTGTTCTGTTACAAACAACTTGAACTATTTCAGAGCAGAACCTTTGATGCTGATGTTGTGGAGAATCTGGATGAGCCGCAGCAAAAACAGTCAAGGTCCAACAATATTTGTCTTTGTAATTTATTAAAGAATAAAAAGAGTAACAGTGAGTAATTCTCTGGAGGATAAATGCAAAGTGAATATTCCAGGTGAAAGGGCAGAGCTCCGACACCAGGCTCAGGTTCAGAGATCTGACCCAGAAAAAAACACAAAATGTAAACTTATAATAGTATCTGTCCTTCACACAGCACAGCTTTAGCTTTCTTGTGAAGACAACTGGACTCCTCAGCCAAGGAGTTTCATGGTCTTGGTGTTATTAGACCTCAGTGCTTGACGCTGGTCACAACATAATCACATACGATGACAAAAGATGAGAAGCTACTCAGTCTGGTCTATTATGAGGCTGATTAACCCTATAAACTGCAGTCAATTCCGCCTGAAATTTCTACTGAAGATGTACAGAAAGTAAATTGAATGCTGTTCTTGAACTGTTTGGAGTACAGGCATGGTTCTGGTCTCATTTGAAAGCTGACAACCGGAATGTTCACCCAGTGCAGTCAGAATTACTCTAGGTGCTACTGGCACAGAGTATTTGATGTTGGCACACACTGAATTAGGATGAATTTTTTTCTCGCCTACATTTTTTCCCTAATAAAACACCTGAAAATAAGTGTGGCAGCACTGTGAGAGCTTGAAAACACAATAGTGCAAGAACCTGGGGTCTTACCTAGTTCAGGTCAAAATTTCATAGCAATACTATAAGAAATGAGTGTTTCACACATGTTGTTGTAGGGCTATGCCCAGGCGTTGTCCATTTTGCACACCCTTGGCACACCCTGGCACAGCCTTGGCACAATGGTATATTTTTGTTTTTCACTCCGTTTGGACATTATTTTCACTCCAAAAACTCAAAAACAACTCAAATATGGTTGTATATATAAATGGCTGTAACTGGCTTGACGTTACTTTCTTTACTTTACTTTTCTTCTGACTTTGGTTTTATGTTTACGTTGGATTTGGTTCTGTTTTGAGGATGTGGCTGCAGATTCTGGACACGGCAGGAATTTCTTTCCTTTCTCTACTTGAACCATTAATTCTGCTTTTTGTTTCATGGCCATCAGGGAGTCAACTCGTTCTTTCCATCCCGGTTTGCCCTCAGATTTCTCTCCTTCAATCAGCATGTCAATGTAGTCTGGAGTGGAGAGAGGATTGGGCTTCAGTGCAATCTCTTTCAGTCTGTTCAGACATTTGGAGGATTTCTCAATCAGTTTCACCTCCTCAGTCTGCAGACGATCATATTCAGCCTTCAGTTTATCAATCACTCCCTGAACAGTCGCCTTCTCTCCTGTGGCTTTCAGATATTTTTCTTTCAAGTCTTTCAGTGTTTGTTTTTCTTTCACTTCCTTATACTCCCATTTATACTTTTGATTAAAGTGTACATTCCATGGGCATTTGTTTGGGCACTGAATACAGGATCCATTTCTCATTGCAGCACAACCTGCTTTATTTTTATCATCTGGTATCCCACAAGGATAGTGACAGGTATAATGACACACCTGACAGTTGGTGATGTAGGATCCAGTACCAGAAATGTCATGTTGATAAGGCTTTGTGACAGTTACTTCAATCTCAAATTCCTCATTTCTGGTCATCTCTGCTTCATGATCTTTGAGTTGTTTTGTTGTCTCTTTTATTTCTTCCATCTTGGCTAACCCAAGTTTAATCTGCTTCTGTAAATTTTCAATTGAAATCTCAATCTGCTGTCTCTCTCTGAGGACCTCCTTTGTCAGAGTCAAGCTTTTGGTTTCTATGCCATTCAGAGCAGCAAAGAATCTTTTCATGCTTTTTGTTCCCATGTTCCAAAACATCTGATCAAAGCCTCCATCTTCATCATCAGCTATGTTGTTAGAGGCAGATGATTTGTTGTCTACAAACAACGCTGAATTATTGAATTTGAAGTGAACTGGCAGCCCGTCATCTGTTTTAGGACATGGGACACCTGAAGCTTTGATGGCCTCTAGAACTGGAGGCTGCTGGCCGTCTGCAAATGTCACCAGAATCCGGATGTTTTCTGCCACATCTTTGCCAAAGATTGAGAGAACTGAATCAAACACATATTTCTGAGATGGTGTGAGTCGTGCTAAAGCAGACTGAACTACAAAACACACAGCATCAATTTCTGTGACACCACGATGATCAGAGAAGAGATTACGTAGCTGCTCTACAATTTCCCTGTCTCTGTCTATGCCTCTTGTGTCTCCAAAGCCTGGAGTGTCTACAATAGTCAGTGAGTACTCTATTTTGAAACCCTCCTGGTGGTTGATCTTGTAAGCTGTGACTTCAGATGTTTGGCTGTGAGCTTGTGATTTGGACTGACCCTCATCTACCAATTTAAAACGATAGTCGTCCTTCCATTCAACACCTAGAATGTAGTTGATCATTCCGTTAATGAGGGTTGATTTTCCAGCACCGGTTGCTCCAAGAACCATTATTGTGCGATTATTTTTAGTGGAATGTTTCCCAAAAGTAAAACTCCTGCATCCTGTTATATTAATGTGTTCTTTTTTCAGGGGAGTTTTGTACACAGAGAGAGATCCTACCCGTGATTGTGGTTTGCGTTTTTGTTTAACAGCATCAGCAAGCCGTTTACTGCACTCAACCTCCTCAGAAATACAACCACTTGGTGGTGAATTAACAGGTTCTGAATTCTCAACTGGCTCTGTTTGTTTATCAGCATTTGATCCTGTGATGTATTTTTGTTCATCAGCATTTGATGATGTGATGGATGTTTGTTCATCAGCATTTGATGATGTGATGGATGTTTGTTCATCGGCATTTGATGATGTGATCGATATTTGTTCATCAGCATTTGAGGATGTGATGGAGGTTTGTTCATCAGCATTTGATGATGTGATCGATATTTGTTCATCAGCATTTGATGATGTGATGTATGTTATAACTTTTCTGAAACTTGACTGTAATTGGCGAAGCATTATGGAGCAGTCTAGCAATTACAACTACGGAACTACAGTTACACTTATTGTTTTCAAGAGAGTTACTAATGACAAGATGAGGTGAAGACTCTGTAGTCAGAGAAGATCATCCATCTTGATGGCGAGTCTCTGGTCTTTGGTCTAAATCTGCACATGGAAATATAAGAAAACAGGATCCATGAAGAAAAACTTTGCTATTATCTTGACATGTTAATAACTTGTAGTTGACTTCTCACATACCTCTTAATTTGTTTACAAATCAATCAGAAGTCCATTCATTCCTGTAGAAACCTCTTTGATGTCCAATGTTTTTGCAAAACTCCTCCTTCCATCTTTTTTTCAGTCTAGAATTTCCCTTGAGTACGTTGATAGACTTGGTGGATGATGGAGAGACCAGACTGTGTCCAACGAAGCTGGAAAATTAACTAGTTAACAGGATGTTCAGCTGTTTGACTGTTGTCAGTCAAATCATGGAATTGTGTCATGACAAAAGAAGTTAGTTTAGCTAGTTTAAGACATGCTAGCTGTGTAGTACACAGAGAACACACGTACTGTAGTTTTTACATCCTACAACAAAATTTTCCACAAAACCAGCATCACATGTGGCGTAATAAACTCCTCGTTTATTTCTCTCCTTACATTATTGGTCCTGTTTTAGAGGCAGAAAAGCTTCATGAAAATATTCAATAAAACTGGATGGTAGAAGCTGATCTGAGCCTGATCAGCCTCTTGTATGGCTTTGCTGAAGCTTCCATCCATCCATAATTAAATACATTTACAGTTGAAGACAAAATTGTCAGTCCCCCTTTGAAATTTTAGTGTTTTTCTTTTTTTAAAAATTCCCAAACGCTGTTAAGCGAATGAAGAATTTTTGACACAGCTTTTCCAAACATCTTGGTTTTATTTTGGATGCTTACATTATTTTACTTTGTGAGCAGAAAAAAATGATTTAACAAAAAACAAAAATTATCAGAGTCAATAATATTAGCCCCTTAAGTACTGACCTTCTTATTGAGCTAAACCACAAACTACTGTAGTGCAATCATGTGCTTTAACCTTGTAGTTCTCACAGCTTATAATCACTCAATCAAGTTAAAACTGGGTGTCCTACACTTTTTCTCACAGCATAAAAACTTAATAAAGGATTTGAGCTGTGATTTGAGAAAGCATCATGGCATAAACAAAATATATCAATTTAGACTTGAGAAAAAGAACTGTTGATGCTTACAAAACAGGAGAAGGGTCTATAAAGTTATCACAGCATTTCCAAGTGTCAAGAAGGGAAGTAGGAAGTCTCATCAAGGAATTCAAAAAGAACCACCACAGTACAGAACAAGTCTGGCAGAGGTAGGAAGTGAAAAATTTAAAAGACTCTGGGAAGAAAACTTGTGAGAGATGTGTCTAAAGATGCTAGAGCAACCACCAAACACTAGTTAATGACTTTGACTTAGAGAAGTCAGAATTGTATTGTCAAAGAAGACAGTCACTAGAGCCCTGCACAGAAATGGACTGCAAGGATGCAGTTCAAGAAAAACTCCACTTCCACACAAGAGACACCTTCAAGCCAGACTGCACTATGATAACAACAACCTGGAGAAAGATTATGAATACTCAACGCGTGTCCTTTAGTCAGATGAGACCAAATTGGAGCTCTTTGGTCGTAGAGACGTTGCTTATGTTTGGAGAAAAAAGAGAGAGGAGTAGAACCCAAAGAACACCGTCCCCACAGTTAAACACAGTGGTGGCAGTATCATGATGTGGGATGCGTCAGTGTGTCTGGAACTGGGAATCTGGTCAAGGTTTAAGGAATCATGAAGAAAGAAAGATATATGAAGATTTAGAAAGAGAACCTCCAGCAGTCGGCTGCTAAACTGGGTCTGGGTCATCGCTTTGTCTTCCAACATGACAACGACCTAAAACATACGTTGCTCCTGGTGAAGATCTACCTCCAGAAGACTAAAGTGAACGTTACTGACTGGCCTGCACAAAATGCTAACTTATCTCATTGAAAATCCGTGGGGTCAACTGAAGACCAGGGTCCATGCCAGAAGACCATCAAATGTGGAGGAGCTGAGAGATTTGCCAAAGAAGGATTGGCTGGGATTCCTCAGGAGATGTCAGAGACTTGTTACAAACTACTGTACAACAAACGACTGCAAGCTGTTACCCAGCGAAAAGGAAACACAATTGACTGTCAACATCAAGGGGGATATTAATTTTGACCCTGGTAGTTTTTGGTTTTGTTCAATAAATTAGTCTCTTTGTGCAAAGTAAAATAATATAAGCATCCAAAATAAAACTAAGATATTTGCAAAAGCTGTGTTAAAAATTCTGTGATCTGTTTAACAGCACTTGGGAATTTAAAAATACAACACTAATATTTCAAAGGGGGGCTAATAATTTTGTCTTCAACTGTACTTGCATTGAACATCAGAGAACACAGGCTGCAGAATATATGAATTTACAGACATAAAACCAAATTATGTGTACAGGAGGAATCAGAGGTGACTAAAGTCTTAGCAAGCGTCACAAGAGTAATAATAAAGAATAATAATAATATTGTTAAATATTTTAGTCAAAGTCAGAAATTTCACTTCTGAAGTGTGGATCAGTTTAGCAGCTTTAGGGGTTTTTCCTGATAGATAACCAGTTGAGTTTAAATACTTTAGCATTTAAAAAAAGAAGTTGTAGAGATGGATGACAACAAACCTCTGTTGGCGGGGCTCAGTCCAGTCCTCTGGTTCTGAACTGAAGAGCTGCAGCGATTTACTGCTTTGGATTCAAATCACTTTCTCCAAATATCCTGAAATCCAAAATAAACCAACTATGTTCAAACAAACATATGAAACATAAGCAGTACATGGTGCAGTAATTCTACTGTAAGGCATCATTTATCTTTAACTATCATTAATATTTAAATTCCCTGTGGTTTACTGCCATTGTGGAACATTCCTTGATGTCTTCTAGTGTAAAGAGTCACATTTGTGCAGTCCAGGAAAATCGATATTTTTTCCTTTCTCATTAAAATACTATAAATGCACTCAGTAGTGAGCTAACATGTCTTTGAATCAGAGCTGCAGTTCAAACCTGCCAGCAGCAATTTATTTAAACAGGCAGGACTGACAGTTATAATTATTGGTAGAATAATTATAATAATGTGCCTTTCATTCTCCATCTATCTACAACAGTAAACAGTAAATTTATACAGGTGGAGCTGAAAGCTGGATGAGACTGCAGGCAGCACAAGAAGACATGACTCACCTAAAACCACTTTAATGCCTTAAGTTACCCTGTGACCCTGTTTTTTAGGGTCATGTTGCGATCTTTACGTTTAGGGTCTTATCTTGGTCATCATAAGGACTAGCCTTTCATGATGAACCTTTTTGTTCCTGCTCTCCAGATCTTTCATCATTTGATATAACACCTGCACATTTTTATATATTAGTGCACAGATCAAGAAAACAACATATTGTATTGTGAGATTGTTGTGTTTTACAGATATCTCACTG
This sequence comes from Acanthochromis polyacanthus, assembly GCF_021347895.1. NCBI lineage: Eukaryota > Metazoa > Chordata > Actinopteri > Pomacentridae > Acanthochromis > Acanthochromis polyacanthus. Next base: position 5,007,270 of record NC_067121.1, read on the forward strand.
GTAGTAGAGATACTGTTTCCCAGTATGACTTAAAAAATAAACACGCTCCGCTTAAAACATCCCCCGCCTTATATATAGTACCTCTAAGTGCAAGAAATAATAACATATAGTGGACGATACACCTACAAAATGATACATCTTCACTACAATAAAAAAAAACAGTCAGGTCAAGGTCATGCACCCCAAAAGGCACATCTATACTATACAGAGATGGCCTGGGTGCAATATGAATCAAATCCCTCAAGTAGTTTCAGAGATATGCTCCGGAAACGAAATGTGGACATACGGACGGACGTACGGACATATGGACGGACGGACATATGGACGGACGTGCCCATGCCAATACCCCCTCCGTGCCTACGGTCGGTGGGGGATAAAAAAGTACTAAAAATAGTACAGAACTTTTATCTGTCTCCACACCGTGTTTCCTTCAGTATTTAAATATGAGACAAACGCTGGTATAAAGCTCAGACTCTGCTGTGTTCTATGATCTGAGCTTCACATCTGGGCAATGGAAAGTTTATCAGTAACTCAGACCAGAGTAATGGATGAAGAGATGTATGCACATTATGATTTCAACATTTGATATAAATTCAACATTATTTTTTTCTGACACTTCATCACATAGAAAAGCAGCTAACATGGTTTCATATGAGCTCCATCTCCCTGTAATAAACACTTCAAGATCAATTCAACTTAAAAAGAAGGAATGTGAAATTAGACGTAAAGTTCATAATTCACGTTTGAAGGATTAAAGGGTTTTATTTTTTGTCATGAGAACCTCTCAGGCTGTACGGTTGGAGTCATACTAACACAGTCCATCATCTCCAGAATACGTATCTTTGTTTGGAAAGCTGAATGTTTTATTTACTTACAGTCAGTGTGTTGGACAGTCAAACTGCTGATGGAGTTGAAGTGCAGAAGGAGTCTGTGATACACCAGCAACAACGTTCACCTCCCTGTTAGAAAGAACATTTATTTCACTGCAGCACTCATAAAAATCACTGCCTGCTAACAACAGTTCATAAAAACTCAAGTTTGATTTGAGTCACTGTTTTCTTCAGGGTTTCCAGTAAAAGTCAGAATAAATTCATCTAAATGAGATTTCACATTAGCATCCATAATTTGAGACAAGATATCAGAAAAAACAAACTTCAAATAAAAGAACAGCATCGTTAAACTCATGTGATAATAATTTACAAACGATTGCAAAAAGAAATAACAGAGTGCTGCTTTGTGCTCAAAATGCAACTAAGATAATTAAAACCATTGAAACAGCATTTAAACATGATGAGGAGACAGAAACTTACCGCTCAGTTTGCCTCTGATCAGATCTGAAGGGTGAGCTCGGCTGTAGCTGCTTTTATATGCACAGTGCACACAGAGAAATCATCCCAAACCTGAACGTGAAATGAAGTCTCTGCACACATGCAAAGTAGTTTTGGGTGGAGGGAAGGAAAAACTCAGACCATATCAAAAGAATGAGACCATTTCCCCGAAATCATCCGTTAAACTTGAAAGCGAAAGTGTTTGCCGCACGGCTCTGTGAGTTATTCAGTCTGCTGCAGAAGCAGAGCTGTGGTCAATAAGACTGTTCTACATTATTATCTCAGTTACAACAAGGAAAGTTATACATTTCACCCCAAATTATCTCAACAAATCTGAACAATCTATGTTTAATCTATGACCACTGTACATGTTAGCTGCATATTTTAAATGTATTATGTGGCGTACACGGAGATAGTTAACCACTTCCTGGCAGCAGGTTATGTCGTTTCTGGGAAATCAGCGTGATTCTTCTTAGTTCTGCCTCCCATCACACTGAAGAAAGAGATGAAAATACCACCACAATAACTACAAAATCAGATAGCATTCAGTACATACAAATACTTTTTGTATCAGTACATATTTGAAGTAACTTTAAGTATAATTGAAAAGAAAATCAACAGCTTGCTTTCAGATTTTCATTATTTCTATTGTTTTTTGTTGTTGTTGTTTTTTGCAGTGGTGAAAGGAGGCTTTTGGATCAGTAACACAAATTTCTTCACAATATTGTATAAAATATTAAAGCGGAATTCAGCAGAAATGTGCATGTATATATGGTAGATATTGAAATACACAAGTGAAGTATCTCCAGAATACGCAAATATGAAAATTTTCTCAACAAATCTGAACAATCCATGTTTAATCTATGACCACTGTACATGTTAGCTGCATATTTTAAATGTATTATGTGGCGTACACGGAGATAGTTAACCACTTCCTGGCAGCAGGTTATGTCGTTTCTGGGAAATCAGCGTGATTCTTCTTAGTTCTGCCTCCCATCACACTGAAGAAAGAGATGAAAATACCACCACAATAACTACAAAATCAGATAGCATTCAGTACATACAAATACTTTTTGTATCAGTACATATTTGAAGTAACTTTAAGTATAATTGAAAAGAAAATCAACAGCTTGCTTTCAGATTTTCATTATTTCTATTGTTTTTTGTTGTTGTTGTTTTTTGCAGTGGTGAAAGGAGGCTTTTGGATCAGTAACACAAATTTCTTCACAATATTGCATAAAATATTAAAGCGGAATTCAGCAGAAATGTGCATGTATATATGGTAGATATTGAAATACACAAGTGAAGTATCTCCAGAATACGCAAATATGAAAATTTTCTCAACAAATCTGAACAATCCATGTTTAATCTATGACCACTGTACATGTTAGCTGCATATTTTAAATGTATTATGTGGCGTACACGGAGATAGTTAACCACTTCCTGGCAGCAGGTTATGTCGTTTCTGGGAAATCAGCGTGATTCTTCTTAGTTCTGCCTCCCATCACACTGAAGAAAGAGATGAAAATACCACCACAATAACTACAAAATCAGATAGCATTCAGTACATACAAATACTTTTTGTATCAGTACATATTTGAAGTAACTTTAAGTATAATTGAAAAGAAAATCAACAGCTTGCTTTCAGATTTTCATTATTTCTATTGTTTTTTGTTGTTGTTGTTTTTTGCAGTGGTGAAAGGAGGCTTTTGGATCAGTAACACAAATTTCTTCACAATATTGTATAAAATATTAAAGCAGAATTCAGCAGAAATGTGCATGTATATATGGTAGATATTGAAATACACAAGTGAAGTATCTCCAGAATACGCAAATATGAAAATTTTCTCAACAAATCTGAACAATCCATGTTTAATCTATGACCACTGTACATATTAGCTGCATATTTTAAATGTATTATGTGGCGTACACAGTTAACCACTTCCTGCAGGTCATGCAGCAGGTTGTATCATTTCAGAGAAATCAGCCTGATTCTTCTTAGTTCTGCCTCCCATCAGTGAATAAACATCAGGAGGTGGGTCTCTCTCTCTCTCAGAGGATATAAAATCTGAAACTGCAGCACTCCTTCAGACGTCGACACATATCTCTGCTGTAAGTACATTTATGTTCTTTGTGTTGTGTTGTATGTACTGTTGTGTATCTTTGCTGTTTAATCTGAGCTCTGGGGTTCATCCAAAGATTCTGTAACTGGAATAAATGCTGAAAACAGCAAGACAATAATAAAGACTTTAACTTAGAGGTGGAACATCTCTGGTAACATTTTATCTGATTCTAATTCTTTGTGAACAGAAGTAATTCTCCTTTTAAAACTACTAAAAAGCAAAGAGCAGCTCTACTGTACATGTTGGCTCTTAATCCACTTCACTGCTGCCTTTTGATCACTGAGCTGAAATTGAAACCTGACAGTTAAAGTGGTTTTGATCAGAGTCAGTGTCTGACAGTAAATAGAAATGTGTGTGAAAGTATTAAGGTTGTTCCAACAGTACCTTCCTTTTGTATGTAATGTAATTTATTCCCCTGTTTTTTTCAGGGTTTTTTTCTGTAAAAGCAGAGAAACTCAAACTGCTGCTAAACCAAACTGTCTGTGTTATTTAGTCTCGGCCAAAAGACGGAGCCTCAAACCGGCAGGACGATGGAGGTCGCAGCGCTCGGCCGACCGTTCAGTCTTGGGATGCTGTACGACTGTCGCCAGGACATGATCATTCCTGGTAAGGAAAATTATCAAGGAATTAAATGCAACTGTAACTCACTGAACCCAAAATAAATTCCAGCATTTCAATTTAAGAACTCAGGTTGGGAACCTACAGGAAAAAGATTTTTTGGTCTTGGCTCCAGTAGCATGTTGACAGTAGCTGACTGTCTATATAAAATAAAAAGCCACAGAGTTACACCCATCAAGAACAAATGTTTTACAGTGCCTATCATAAGTATTCACCCCTTTGATGGTTTACCATTTTACTGCTTTCATAATTCAATCATGGTCAATAAAATTTGGCTCTCTTAACACAAAAATTTATTGAAAAAAACTCTTTAAAGTCAAAGTGAAAACAGATTTCTATAAAGTAATGTTAATGAAAATTATATAAATAAAAATAATTGTTTGCATAATTATTCACCCCCTTTTTAATTTAATGGTCTAATTCAATAGAGGTCCATCAAATTGTTGCCAATAGTCTCACAATTCGTGAAATGAAGATCACCTGAGTGGTGTGGGTGTGTTTCAAGTGATTGACTTGTAAAACAGCTGTCTGAAGGGTCCAGAGAGTGGTTGATCAGTATTCCTGGCTACCATTACACCATGAAGACAGAAGAACACTCTAAGCAACTCAGGGAAAGGGTTACTGAGAAGTACAATTCAGGGGATGGTTACAAAAAAACTTCCAAGGCACTGAACATGCCCCGGAGTTCAGTGAAATCAATTATCAAGAAATGGAAGGAATATGGCACTTGTGTGAATCTGCCTAGATCAGGACGCCCTCATAAACTGAGTGACCGTGCAAGTAGGAGACTAGTGAGAGAAGCCACCAAGATGTATAATACGTGCGATGGCCGCATGGTCACAAACAGACTCTAACAGGCCATTCCTCCCATAGATATACATAGAAAGGCTAGATAGCTTACAGACGCTGTGAGCCAATGAGGGCTGACGTCGCTACACGGCGGCCATCTTTCCTTGGGGCTGCTGGCTCACTGAAAACATTAATGCCTATGGAGCATGTACGATTTAATTAACCAGAGCTTGCTCAATTTTCAACCGATTTTTAAACGGTTTGATTTGTTCTAAACGCCAGAGATGTCGTTATGTTATTGCATATTTACGGATAATTATAACCATGGACTTTCATATTAAATTATTTAAAAAGTAGATAGTAGAGCATTACCTGCCATAGCTGCACACACACACACACAGTGAAATTAAATCATCAGTGTTTATGTTAAACATTTAATAGTTTGATATTTTATATTTCTAATTAATACATATATTAAATATAAAGGGGTAAGTTGACCCACATGATATTTTAAACTTAAACTGAACAAATAATGTATGTACATTATATAATTTGTGATTCATATTGGTTCAATTTACCCCAAGGCTTTTGGGTCATCTTGCCCATGGCCATCGTTTTGATAAAACCTAATTAATTTAAATGATTCAGAATGATCTTTTGCTAAATGATTCACATAGTTCTATACATTGAATATCACTAACATGCATAATGTATAAGTTTAGACCTGGGTCCATTTGCTTTAGCATAAAAATAATTATACCACAAAAGTCAAAGAATTCCACAGCCAGCTGGAAATGATGTTTGTGTTCTTATTTTAGGGTTTCATGACAACTCCTGTGTAGTTTTAAAGATCAAGGGGATGGTTGGTTAATCTTACCTGTTCTCCCCTACATATATTTTATTATACATTTTTAAATAAACACATTCAGTAACATGACATCAAGGTTTCTTTTATTAACAGGTGCGCACAATTACAAAACAATTCAACATTCACTCCAAACCAGCAGTAACACTAAACCATGCAGCATTCACTCCAAATAAACAGTCAAAACCGTCCCTTCTTAGAGCAACTTCCCATTACCTCCTCTTCTCTGCGTTTTGGGGAAACCTTAAAAACATGAGAAGATACCCAAGATATATGAATTATTGACAACATTTTACACCCTTCTTACCTTTAACATTAATGTAAGGACAAAAATACTGAGCTAAATGATGATATTGTTGGGGTAATTCATGTAGCCTATGCTTGAATGCTGTTATGAAAACCTAAATAACAGTAATATGTTAAAAGAAATGTGACAAAGAAATATTCAATGATTATTATGTAAACAAATGGTAGAAACATTTCTAAAACATCAGGGTCAAAATAACTTGTATTATAAAAGTACAAATCCACTAAGTCAGTGACAATTATCCTAAATATGTCCCTCAAGTCATTTCTTACGAGTGAAAGGTGATTCCACAGGCTCTTGTTTTGAAGGAACGTTCATTTGAGCATCCATATGCTGCACTAAAGTGTGGCATCTTGCACTGTAGGGGGGTATTTTTGCAAACACAAAGCAGCCAGTTACTGTATCACAATGAATCTAAATCTAGGATATATTTCACTAATGAAACAGCTTGGGAATCATGTTAAAACGAAGGAGTAATTATGTCTTTCCCACCTGTATAGAATTAAGTCCAGGTTACTTTGTAATAGTCCAAGTGGCTCACATGTCTCATTCACAACCTCTTGTTTCTTTGCTAGCTAATGCCCAACTGCATCCACACAAATTGTCATTTAGACAAAATATGTTGTTGTCACAAAATTATTGTTGGTCTCAAGGAAACCTATATAATAATTGAAACTCCCAGATTGCAGCCTTGCAAATGGCTGGAACAAACACACAAATATGCAGCGATTTTCGAAAAGAAAAACTGCAATTTCAACAGGTCTGCGCGGCCTGAATCATAGCCACGTTAATAAGGTTTTTAATAAACCAAACTGTTTGTAAATCCGTCAAGAATTCAGCATGTTAAGTGTATTTTTGTTTGTGTAGGTCGCTCACCTTCCATCCACTACTATAGAGCGCTCCGGAAAAGTCCCCCTAGATAAGATGGCCGACCGGTGACGACGCCGGCGAAAGTCCCATCAGCCATCTAGCCTTTCTATGTATATCTATGATTCCTCCACCGTATCTACACTTCCTCTTCCTCGATCTCTCCCCATTGGGGGAGGGAAAAGAAGGTGGGGGAAGCAGAGTGAAGGAGAGTGCTTGTCCTCTGCCTCCCCCTACTCCCTCACTGCCTCTATTTCAACCCTCACAGTGTTTCCTCTACATTCATTAAGGAGCGGCAGGCTGCCATTCCTAAGTCGTAGCTGCCGCTCCTTCAAATTTCTTTCTTTCTTTTTTATTGAAACAAATATACCACCGCTGCAAGCCTCCACCTTCACAGCAGAGTTTTGCAATGGGTCAGATACTCATGAGTATCAAGGTAAACTACAGATAACTATCTTGCTCACTATCTACTCTTTGATATGTCACGTTGATACATGTAATTACTTGCGAGAGCATGGCCTTGACATTGACATTATGTGAAGTACCCAGGCAGCAGGTCAGAGAGTCAGAGGAGTGTCATCTTGGAAAATAGGGCAGCGACTTACCAAAGAAAAAATTTTAGCTTTAGATAACTCATAACAGATTTTGCAGGCTGCACAGTGAGGTAGTGGTTAGAACTTTGGCCTTGCAGCAAGAAGATCCCCGGTTCAAATCCCGGCCTGGGATCTTTCTGCATGGAGTTTGCATGTTCTCCCTGTGCATGCGTGGGTTTTCTCCGGGTACTCCGGCTTCCTCCCACAGTCCAAAAATATGCTGAGGTTAATTGGTTACTCTAAATTACCCCTAGGTGTGATTGTGTGTCTGTATATGTAGCCCTGTGACAGACTGGTGACCTGTCCAGGGTGTCCCCTGCCTTCACCTGAGTCAGCTGGGATAGACTCCAGCACCCCCCATGATCCTAATGAGGATAAAGTGGTATATAGAGAATGGATGGATGGATAACAGATTTTGCAAGAATGCAACAGCAAGAATAAAAATCAATGGTTCTCTATCAGGGTCCTTTGAACTGGAATGCAGATGTCGACAGGGGTGTCCTATCAGTCCTCTCCTGTTTGCACTCTTCATAGGGCCTTAAAATCAATTGATGAGGCAAAATGATGCGATACATAGAGTCTCCCTGGAAGGAGAACAGAAGACAGTCTGTCTGCAGATGATGTTCTGGTGTACATGACCCACCCACCCCACTCCCTCCCAGCTCTACGACAAACACTTAGTAAGTTTGGATCGGTATCAGGGTATAAATTGAACGCTCACAAATACCAACTATTAACTTTTAATTATACGCCCAGTTTGCGCCTCAGAGACCAATATGCTATCAGGGAAGTAGACAGTGTGAAATACCAAGGCATACCAATACCAAAAGTCCTGACAAGCCAGACCTCGAGAAATTATGAACCACTACTCTCCAACATTAGATGAGACTTGGTCAGGTGGAACCTGTTGTCCTTCTGAAGGCTGATCCAGCACGCCATGATAATCAAAATGCATATCCTTCCAAGAAATTTTTACTTGTTCCAGACATTGCAAGTGAATATCCCAAACAAAGCATTTTCAGAATGGGACAAGATAATTTCGAGATTTTTATGGCAGGGCAAGAAACCAAGAGTCAGATTCAAGACACTCAAACTCCCAAATAGTTCCCCAATGGAGAAAGGGGGTCTGATGCTCCCTTGTCTTAAAACATACTACATAGCAGCTCAGACCAAAACCCTGATAAATATTTGTAACCCGGACTTCTTAGCATGATGTAAGTCAACTGAATGCCAACCAGTGCTTCCTCTAGGTTTTTTTTAGCAGTGGGGGCAGGCTCTCTGGGGAGCTGTGACAGCGTAAACAAATGACACATGACTGCAGATTTTACTTTTACAACCTACTGACTGAATGGGGAGTTGAAAATAGCTTTTTAAAAGCTGGATGTAAAATAATAATTGAAAAAATAAACAATAAAATAAAATAAATAAAGATAAAAACAACAATAATTTCTTAATGGTGCTGTAGAATTAGTGACAAAGTTTGCACTTAGGCTCAGAACAATTCATTTTTCTGTTTTTTTTAATAGAAGAGCTCTTGGGCTCTGTTGTCCTATAGGGACAGAGTATTGATAATTGCTCTTTTATTGGAAATACACTGAATTTATGTATTTTTTTAAATTATTTAACACAAATATTGACATGTATACTTTGCAATAAAATAAGAAAGGAAATAAAGGCTTGAGACTCACCATTATCAGTGTGGCAAAACCATGAGTGGAACCGGCTATTTTTTTTCAACCCATTTGAAGTCCCAGCGTGTTAGCCTGTGCATCCCTTTAGGTTTTTCTCCTCTGCTTTCATCTCTCTGTCCTGCACCACCACAATTTTTGACCTAACCATCATCATTTATGAGTCAGTAAGAGACTAATGATACCTGACTAGTGTCTTCTTTGTCAAGTTTCTTTTTGTAGAGAAATATTTGAACAAGTTCATCTGAAAATGCAGTCAGCAGTTACATCATGGCATTTAGATATTAGCTTAATGTTATCAGTTAGTTTACTCACATTAGCGACACTGAGTTGGCACTGTGCCCAATTAACTTAAGTTACCAATAGGTTACATAGCATTAGCTGGGCTTCAATATTTTGCAAATTTCTGTTGAACTTGTAAAATCTATGATCAGTTATCTTAAGCTAATAAGTCTACCTTTTCTTCAGTCAGTCACTGCTCTATTTTCCAGAACGTCATTCCTCTGATTCTCTGACCTGGTGCCTGGGTGCTTGACGTGACGTCACTTTCAAGGCCGCACTCTCACGAGCAATTAACAACGTATCTACCTCAAAGAGTAGATACTGAGCAAGATAGTTATCTGTAGCTTACCTTAGAACTCACTAAGGTAAAAAAAAAAAAAGGAAGAACTTTGAAGGAGCGGCAGCTAGGATTTAGGAATGGCGGCCCATCACTCCTAAATGAATGTAGAGGAAACCCTGACCAACTCTCAGCCAAGATCCAGCTGCAGGCTATTATTGGAAGTAGAGAACTGAAATGCCACCTGGGAGAAACCCAGACATCGTTTTGACAAAATACTAAATAAAGCAGACCTGCAACAATCAAACAATAGAAATCAACCAGCTCACTGTCTTGGAGAGAGTTTAACTGGAAAAATATGGTCCGATTCTTTAAAATACCAGCTCAGAAACAATTTTTTTTTTTTTTTTTTTTTGGGGGGGGGGGGGGGGCAAGCTGGTAACTGGAGAGGATGTGGAAATGTAGGAGCAAACCATTTTCATGTGTTGTGGGGGTGCCCTAGGATTCACAGCTTCTGGAAGATGATCAGGGTAGCATGGAAAAGGTTTTGAGAATCAAGATTGGTCTTTTTTTCAGGTCTTGTACTTGGGTAAGATGCCACCACAACTTGTTGGTTACCCTAAGACATACTTGTCTAGAATTATGCTGGTTGCCAGCAAGAAAAGCCGTTACAAAAAAATGGCTGTAAGGACCCACTCTCTATAGAAGACTGGTATAATGTGGTGCATGATATTTTTGCAATGGAGAAATTAACATTTGTACTGAGACTCAAAATGGACATGTTTGATAAATGTTGGAATGGTTGGATTGAGTTTATCAGCCCATATAGGCCACATTTTAAATGACATAACACAAGCTGTTCGATGACACCTCTGGTTCTCTGCTACACAGATTTTGTTGCTGTTGTTTTGTCGTTTTCTGGTGCGTATGTATGTGATTTAGTTTTTTTAATTTTATTTTTATATGCTTGTTCCGTATATCCGTTCATTTACAGAATTGAAAAAGAGTTTGCAATGCACGTTTGAAGGATATTGTGTATGTGCTGACTTTTTTATGGAATAGGACACTTTAAAAAAAAGAAATCTGTCCAATCAATTATACTTGTATTGCCGTTTTTCCAAAGTAATTAGGATACTCTGATTCTGTGTTATTGTTTATTATATACTGTTTATATTCCATGTTTCTATGTTTCTTTAATGTTACTCAGTAATTTATCAAGATTTGCAATTTTCTTTTTGTTTTCATTTGTTACCAAGGTGAAGCCAAGAATCAGAAACAAACTTCAATTTCATGTTTGTTTGCATTATGTGCATCTTAAGAGATGAAGCTATTTATAGGTGTTGCAGTGATAAAATCCTTCCATCCATCCATTCTCTATACACCGCTTTATCCTCACTAGGGTCATGGGGGGTGCTGGAGTCTATCCCAGCTGACTCGGGTGAAGGCAGGGGACACCCTGGACAGGTCACCAGTCTGTCACAGGGCTACATATACAGACACACAATCACACTCACATTCACACCTACGGGCAATTTAGAGTAACCAATTAACCTCAGCATGTTTTTGGACTGTGGGAGGAAGCCGGAGTACCCGGAGAAAACCCACGCATGTACAGGGAGAACATGCAAACTCCATGCAGAAAGATCCCAGGCTCAGGCCGGGACTCAAACAAGGGATCTTCTTGCTGCAAGGCGAAAGTTCTAATCACTACTCCACTGTGCAGCCCAGTGATAAAATGTTCAATGAAAATAATCAGAAGTAAAACAAAAAAAATCATTTTAGCCCCCCAACCCAGGGCTCCAGACTAACTTTTTTTCCGAGGAGCACAGTGGCCCCTAACTTGAAATTGTAGGAGCGCAAGCAGAAAATTTAGGGACGCACACTAAAATCGACTTGCAAAGTAAATATTCACATTTTCTCCCATTTTCATTGTATTACTGATAAATATTTTAACATTAAATTCAGAAACTATAATGTTTTCAATTCACATTTTATTCTGCAGCAGTTGACAAAACATAACAAGAAAAGCACTCAGAGAGCGCAGTACTCCACCAAGGCTGCTCAGTTGACGTATAATTTCAGATGGATGAAATCTTTAATAAAAATGACCTTGTACTGAGCACAGGCATGTATTATGCATGTACATGTTATGTATGGATACCAAATCACGTGCAAATCACATTTATAAAGGTCTGTTGATCAGTTTATCACTTTTGGCCAACCTTTGTTTTGCTGGTGTTGAAATAACCATTTCCTCCAGGCTTTTATTTTGAAGGCATATTTTTAATGGTACAGGCTTTTATTTTGTCACCATTCCAGCGGCACAGGAAGTGACGAAGATGCTGCCGAAAAGTCCGAAAATTCACATAAAAATGAAAGAAAATGGTTCCACGCTGTTGCTGTCTAGCAAAGGATGTGTCTAAACTTAGAAGCAGCTGGAATGGGGACAAGCTCTTACAGTGTTTCCTGAATAAAGGAATGAAGGTGAATTTGCGTTCAAATAAGGCTGATGACTGAACGTAAATAAAGGCATTGTGAAACACCAGGAGCTTCACCGTCATTCGCCCCACACTCTCACACACATTGGCCCGCCTTCTTCTTCTTTGGTGTTCGTTTCCATTCTTCTTTTGGAGTTGAAGTTGGTTGGCAAACCAGCTCATTTGCGCATTACTGTCAGCTACTGGGCTGAAATGTGCAGCAGAAGTTTGTTAGCAAGGAAAGTGATGAACTGATCAACAGACCTTTAGAAGAGTAATTTACACGTATGTAAGTCACGCAATTCAGTATTCGTACATAATGTTCACATGCATAACACACACCTGTGCTTGGCGCCAGGTCATTTTGTTTGTGGGTACATCTATATTAAATGGCCACATTCTATAGTGTTGGGATTTCTAATCATCAATAAAAAAAAATAATATTAACAATACTAATAAAATGCTGCATTTCTACAAAAAAAATGCAGCATTTCTGACAATGCTACATGGGGGAATGAACCGCCTTGGCCGAGTATTGTGCTCACTGAGTGCTTTTCTTGTTAATGCTTACTTCTGCCATTCCTCAAATACCACCTCAACTAGATATTCTCCCAGCTTTACAAACCAGTTTCTACATAGAAACTGGAATACCAACAGTTGTCCTTCTCAAATTCTGCATAACTCCACCCCTCACTGCTTCCATGTTAACCAATCAGAATGTGCAGCTGCTCCTCAGTCTGCTAGCTTCTCTCCTGCTCTCTGTGCTCACATAAACTGTATTTTCTATACAAATGAATTCCCAGTAAAGCTGTTAAGAATGAGGAGGAAATAGTGACTGAAACACAGACCATTCAGACAACATGTTAACCAGCAACCATTTAATTTCCAAACTGCTGCTTTGCTGCTAATATATATATTTTTCTGTATTTTAGCAGTATCAAAAACATGAGATACAAACAATGGCTCTTATCCATTCTTATGATAGTTTCTTTTAAATGACCACACAGAGAAAAACCACACAAAAAAAGTTCTGGTCTAACAGTCATTTACATTAGTGTCAGCTGCAGTCAACTGTTTATTCTGTCGATAGCAGGCACAGAGAGAGTCTTTTTCCTGAAACGGGCAATTAAAAGGTACGGACCATGAAACAGCCTTTTAAAACCAGGACTAAAAGTAAGAGTTATATGTCATGGTGAAATTAGTTTTGCACAGCAGAACCAGTCTGCATTGTGAAATTGTCTGTCTGCACTTTAGAATTATTGTGCTACAGGGGAGAAAAATGACTCTGGTTGGTTTGTTTTTCTTCAAACCAGTTACAGGTACACAAAGGATGGAGCCAGAGTGAAAATGATTTTGAAAATAGTGACACTCATAGAGCAAAAGAAGAGAAAACTGCATGAAGTAGACAGCCAGTTGCAGGTTTATACCTAAAGTCTGCATCTGGCCTACATCTTTCCAGTGTTTCAAGCTGAAAGTTAAAACTGACGCATTGAGGGGAATGAGAGCTTCATGACTTTGTCAAAAGGGAAACAATATGAGACCTTAAAGGATGGTGGAAGAGGATTTTATTTATTTTGTGATTTGATCATGCAAATAGCAGAACTTCTGAGAAAAGGAGAAATTGTGTTGCTTTTTGTTTTGTATCTCTCTTCCATCATTTCTCTGATTTATGTCAAAGTAAAAGATAATCTAACTTTTAATATTCTTTCTGGCAGGAATGACACTGTGGGACCGCGACGACTTGGAAAGAAATACAAAAGAGCAACTAAAACCCAGTAGTCAGTTTGAGATAGTTGCATCTGAATCAATTGAGGATAAATCATCGGCGCTGAATGTCGAGGCCTCCCTGAAAGCAAGTTTTCTTGGTGGACTGGTCGAGGTAGAAGGATCAGCCAAATACCTACATGATGATAAGAAATCTAAAAATCAGGCCAGAGTAACACTGAAATACGAAACAACTACCAAGTTCCAGGAGCTGTCCATGAATCATCTTGGGAAAGGCAATGTGAAGCATCCAGATGTTTTTGAGCAAAGCTTAGCAACACATGTGGTCGCAGGAATCCTTTATGGGGCACAAGCCTTCTTTGTGTTTGACCGTGAGGTGTCTGAAAAAGAAAACCATCAAGACATTCAGGGCAACTTGAAAGTGATGATCAAGAAGATTCCCTGCTTTTCAATAGAGGGCGAAGGTTCCCTAAAAATGGAAGATAAGGACACAACAAATGTTGAGAAATTCTCTTGCAAATTCCATGGAGACTTTTCTCTTGTGAAAAATCCAGTGTCCTATCAGGAAGCAGTAGAAGTCTACCAAAGCCTGCCAACATTATTGGGAGCCAACGGAGAAAAGGCTGTACCAATGAAGGTCTGGTTGTTGCCACTGACTAGTTTAGATTCTTCTGCTGCCAAACTGGTCCGTCAGATAAGTATAAGATTAGTTCAAGAAGTACAAAGTGTCCTGGAGGACTTCAGTGAGCTGGAAATGAGGATCAATGATGCTCTGAGATCCACCACTGTACAGCAGTTCCCACAGATTGGAGAAAAGATTAAAGGTTTTAAAGAGATGTGCTCTGAGTTCAAACTGGAATTCCAACGAACCTTAGCAAAGAAACTTCCATCAATCCGAGGAGGAGGAGAAGAAGAGGCTGAGCTGGCAGAGATCCTGAAGAAAAGACATTCTTCACCTTTCAACAGCAAAAACCTGAACGAGTGGATGGACTGTAAAGAGAGAGAAATCTTCATTCTAAAATCCTTCACCAAAATGATGAAAAACACGAAGATCATCTCATCTCAAGCTGGTCTAGATGAAGAACTTTTCAGTGCAAAGCATGCTGTGTGTTTTGTCTTCACCTCACTGAGAAGTGATGAACCATACCTCTCAGCTTTATCAAACTACTTAAAAGGAACGACCAAATCAGAACAAATTCAGGATCCACGCATTCACAATATAGAGAAAGAACAATGGTACCGTTCCAAAGAAACAACAGATGAAATGAGGAAAAAAGCAAAACTCTCCAGTGATTTTGCAGAAGCCAACATGGAAAACAAGAACACAAAGTTCCTGATGGTGGGTTTAACAAATGAGACACAGAAAGGTTCAAGCATCTACCTTTATGAAGACGGTTTCTCTGTCAGTGAGAACTTTGAGCCGCCTTCAAAGCCTGAAACTGTGACAGCAGCAGACATAAACCACAACAGTGTGAATCTGAAGGTTTCTCCTCCCAGATTTGGAGCAGAGAACATCACCTCCTACTTTGTGGAGTTCTGTGTCAGAGGAGAGGAGGAATGGAAGCAAAAGAAAGTGCTGAAAGCTGGAGAAGTCACAGTGAGCGATCTGAGTCCAAACACAGAGTACATGTTCAGATGCAGAGCAGTGACCTCAGCAGGCATCGGGCCGGCCAATGTAGTCAGTGACTCCATTAAAACCTTACCCTGCAGCCCTCCTGGAGAACCTCACGTTGAAGCAAACTCATGTGAGATCTCAGTCAGCTGGAAGAAACCTGCTGAGCTCGGACAGGACGTCCAGATATTGAGCTACATCTTGGAGTTTGCACAAACAGACAATAAGGGGAAACAAGAAGATTTGCAGTGGAAACAAATGAAGACAACGGCTGAAGAGGCGATCATTTCAGGACTTCAGTCAGAGACAGGATATGCAGTCAGGGTCAGATGTGACTGTGGTGTTGATGGAAAAAGCAAAGAAAGCATCACTGTTAACGTCTCTACAACGAAGCGTGAATTTGCACGTCTGGCCGAATACCTCAAACACATAAGCAAGGAAACAAACTCAAACCAGCCCTTAATTTACAAGCTGCCTCTGGAAGAAGAAGATGTGGACATAGACGGCTGCAGGAAGTTTAACTTTGGCAAAGAAGGCATGAGGCAGAATCGTACGATAATGCTTCTTGGAGCGACTGGATCAGGAAAGTCGACTCTCATCAACGGAATGATCAACTACATTGTTGGAGTAGAGTGGAATGACCATTTCAGATTCAAGTTAATTGATGAGGATCAATCAAAATCACAAGCTCATAGTCAAACATCTGAAGTCACGGTGTACAAAATCAACCACCAGGATGGATTTAAAACCCCCTTCTCTCTGACTGTTGTCGACACACCAGGGTTTGGAGATACCAGAGGAGTAGCAAGAGACAAAGAGATCACAGAACAAATCCGCAGGCTTTTCACCTCCATTAATGGAGTCAGTGAGCTTGATGCAGTGTGTTTTGTTACTCAGGCTTCTCTTGCACGACTAACAGCAACACAGAGATATGTGTTCGACTCGGTGCTCTCCATCTTTGGCAAAGACGTGGCAGAAAACATCCAGATGCTGGTGACTTTTGCTGACGGCAAGCAGCCACCGGTTCTTGAGGCAATAAACATCGCTGAGGTTCCATGTCCAAAAAATGACTTGGGATTTCCTGTTCACTTCAAGTTCAACAACTCAGCACTGTTTGCAGACAACCAAGGTCACGGGCTCGGTGGTGAGGACTCGGATGAGGAGGACAACTTTGATGAAATGTTTTGGAAGATGGGGATCAAAAGTATGGAGAAGTTCTTCACTGCTTTGGGGAAAATGAAAACCAAAAGCTTGCTCATGACCCAAGAGGTGTTGAAAGAACGAAAGCATCTTGAAACAGCCATCGAAGGTTTGCAGCCGCAAGTCAAAGCTGGACTGGCAAAACTGGAAGAAATTAAAACAACCCAACAAAAGATCAAGGACCACGAAACAGTCATGACTTCAAATGAAAACTTTGAGATTGAGGTGGACGTTACTAAACCAGTCCAAATACAGATCACAGAGAAAGGAGCGTACATTACCAACTGTCAGATATGTTCAACAACGTGCCACTACCCATGTGCGATAGCAAATGACAATGAGAAACGTGGCTGTGCATCAATGGATGGGGCAGGGATGTGCACTGTCTGTCCTGGAAAATGTATTTGGCGTGTTCACTTCAACCAGACATACAGGTGGGAGTATGTTAAAGTCAAAGAGAAGCAGACACTGAAAGAGTTAAAGCACAAGTATGAAAAAGCTTCGCAAGAAAAGATGACAATACAGGAACTGATTGAGAGACAAGAGGAGGAGATTGGTCATCTTCAAGACGTGATAGTGGGCCTCATGGATCGGTCAGCTCAAAGTATTACTCGTCTGCAGGAGATCTCCCTGAGGCCAAACCCCCTGACCACTCCAGAGTACATCGACATGATGATCCAAGGAGAAGAATCAGAGGCCAAAGAGGGCTACCAGGCTCGGATTCAGTCTCTGGAGGCAGTGAAGGAAAGAGCAACACTCATCTCCAAAGTAGCCAAACGAGACAAACGTAAAATATCAGAGGAGAAATTTTCAGAGGAAACACAGGAGAGGAAGAAACCGAAAGGCTTCTTCGAGAAAATTACAAATTTCTTTGGATTGTCAGGATAAACATCACAAGGTGTGCAGGTCTACAGACATCTTCGGATCTTTACAGATGTCTGTAACTAAGTTTGGTCTCGATATTTCCCTCTATTCTTTTCATTAATAAAACTTCTCCAGTATTTAGAAAATGTTTCTGATACTTCTGATTAGTGCTGGTCGATATGGAAAAAATCATATTTTATATCACAATAACAATATATGTCATGATATACCACGATACCACAAGTTTTTCATGGACCTTCTGTAGCTGATAGAAGAGGTTTGTTGTGTTGACATCAGGCGCGGGAATAGTCTTGTAGCATAGTTTGCATATGATCGTGTTCTGCTCCGTGTCAGACCTCTTGAACCCAAAATATAACCAACTCACAGACGTACCCCCTCTTTTTGGTAAAAGTGCTTCTTCTTGGGCTGCCTGCATAGCTGTCTCTGTCTGTTGCGACTCCAGGCATGAAACTTCAACCTGTTGCGAGTCCATCGTTCAGCACTCATGAGTTAAGTAATATAAAGCATGTCGCAAACCTGCGTGAGAATCAAAGAACGTAAACCCACAAGACAGAGTTTCTTTGCAAAAAATCTCTTTTTTATTCTTCTTTATTTTCACTAATATAAACTTAGAGCATGCATAGTGACAAGAAAACTGTCATACCATCGTCGCAGGCTATTTAATGATATATTTGCTGTAATAATTGATAAAATTAGGTTAGAAACTGTTAACCGTTCCTGCTCAGTTGCCCGACCATGGTCAGAAAGGACAGGGGAGGTTGGTTCTCCGGGGCCGAAGTTACTGCAGTTTACTCCGGGGTTAACCCCCTTCACTTTACCAGCAGTTGTAGAAGGCAAAACACAGGAGCCCGGCCTTCTCTGAGAATGCTGCAGCCTTTATTGCAGATAGACTTTGACTATACCGTAAAGTTGCAATAACCCAGAAGCTACGCTTATCTTAACTCTTCTTCTCTTAACCGGCTCTCGTCTTCACTCGCTCCTGCTGCATTCAGGGTCGCTCGGATAACTCGCGCTCGCTCGCTCTCTCTCTCTCTCTCTCTCTCTCACTCACACACGCTGCTCTCTCTATCGCGATAGAAACGATAGAATAGAAATGTCACAACAGACACTTTTCTTTCGTTCCTACAATATGTATCGTCATATCGCCCAGCACTACTTCTGATCATTAATTATAGGCTCAAGGTTCTTGATTAATGACATTTTGTTGTGAGTGTGGCTTTTTAGCGTTTAAATTTACTTGCATAAATTCTAATGTGACAGCTGTTAATGTTTCATGATTAAAAACAGAAGGTTGCTATAAACTGTGCAAGTTAAAGCTGAAGTCTGTCAAGTTGGTGATTTTATTTTTAGATTTGAGACCCAATATGTTTATATTTTTGGTGAGCTGATTAGAAAGAAAAGTCATTTGATAACTGAGGTGTTGGTACCCGATGTGACAGAAAATAAAGTTTTACTGTCTGTTAAATGTTATGTGACTGAGCTGGAATATTAAATGGATTCTGTTGGAAATGCATCGTTCTCTTCTTGTCTCAAGCTGTTCATTTATGGAATAAGATTACTGTCAAAAGTATTCATCCACAATTCTAACCATTCGTATTCGTAATGTTAAACATTTGTATGTTAATAAAAAACTTGGACACAAAATTCTGCTGTCATATGCATGAGTTTGATAAATTAAGGGTTAGGATTGTTTTTACGAGTATGAACCTAAAAGTTGTGAGTGCAACTCTAATTTCTACGACTACGAAGTCTTCCCTGTGAGGACGAATTCAAGTTTATGGGTACGAGTAGAAAAATACTGGAACGACGTCACATAGGTCACAGGGGAAGGTAATCGAACACCGATTGCTCCAAACGCGCATGCGCCATTTATAAAGAGTAGACGCCGGGTGGACCCGGTGGACCTACCGGGGCAGGTGACGCCTCACAGGTCAAGTAAATAACACATCCAACTTCTTGTAATTTATTTATTTCATGAAACTGTACTGTTTTAATTGATATACAGTTTATGGACGAAAGACGGTACTGCTTAGCTTGCACGCTAACGAGCCGGGCCGGTGACACATTAGCCTTCTAATGCAAGGAGGCTAATGAGGAGGCTAAGGAGGCTTAATAACAAAACAAACATAATTTGAGATTATGAATCGTGGCAATTGGCGTATGAATCAGCCCATTGTACAGCCTAAATTGCTGTAAATTAAGTCCAGTTTTAGTTCTTTGCAAACTCAGACACGTGCATTAGTTTAGTTTACAATGAATCTGGCGGAGTTCGGTAAAGTTGGAAAGATATTCACAGATTCGGACTTCCGGCATCAATAACTCATGAGATATATGTTGTCAAAACATGAACGATGCCTCTTTCAAATTGTTGTAAGGTAGACAATGTGCTACAAGGCCAATTTTATCAAAAGTCGCTGTATTTCAAGCTACAGAAATAACATTGGCGTGTATGCGCAGCCGGCGGTGCAACGAGTGAACAGGGACCGTCTGCAAATAGCAAAACCGCTGCAACAGCGAAAAGAGACACTACACATTTATTCAATAACTTCACTGTAGAGCCACCAAAATCACTGGAGCCATGAATGGGCTCTTGCTGGTCAAACTACAACTCTTGCTTTGGCGCTAAATCAAAAATCTGAATTTTAAGGAATTTTTATGTTTTGTATGATTATTTTATGAGTATTAAAATGGCACTTTTCTTCATGTATGTGGTATATTTTATATAACACACAGGGAAAATGGCATAAGGGCATAGTGTACTTGCTGTGACCTGTGCTGGTCAGACCGTCAGGTTTATTACCTCCAAGTATTGTCTGTACAGTCCTTAACTAGAAAAATATTACTCTCAGTTTAACATTATGGTATAAATGAATCAATTGACACTGAAACTTTGCAATAAAGTGTCTTATCGTCTTTCTTCTCAATCATCAGTACTTGAGGTGACAGTCTAAACAGTTTGTTTGGTATATTGGTGTTATCTGATACTCTCTTTGGTAAGGATTGTAAATTCCATTACTATACTGAATTATGTGTTTGGACAAACAAGTACATTATGCCCTTATGCCATTTTTCCTGTGTGTTATATAAAATATACCACATACATGAAGAAAAGTGCCATTTTAATACTCATAAAATAATCATACAAAACATAAAAATTCCTTAAAATTCAGATTTTTAATTTAGCACCAAACAAAGAGTTGTAGTATGACCAGCAGGAGACAATTGATGGCTCCAGTGATTTTGGTGACTGTACAGTGTGTAAGAGTGAAGTTACTGAATTTTAATACTCATAAAATAATCATAAAAAATCCTTAAAATTCAATTTTTCATTTTTCTACAAGAGTTGTAGTTTGACCAGCCGCAGCCGATTCATGGCTCCAGTGATTTTAGTGGCTCTACAGGGTACAAGAGTAAAGTTATTGAATAAATGTGTCGTGTCTCTTTTCGCTGTTGCAACGGTTTTGCTATTTGCAGACGGTCCCTGTTCACTCGTTGCACCGCCGGCTGCTCATAGACGCCAATGTTATTTCTGTAGCTTGAAATACAGCGACTTTTGATAAAATTGGCCTTGTAGCACATTGTCTACCTTACAACGATTTGAAAGAGGCATCGTTCATGTTTTGACAACATATATCTCATGAGTTATTGATGCCGGAAGTCCGAATCTGTGAATATCTTTCCAACTTTACCGAACTCCACCAGATTCATTGTAAACTAAACTAATGCACGTGTCTGAGTTTGCAAAGAACTAAAACTGGACTTAATTTACAGCAATTTAGGCTGTACAATGGGCTGATTCATACGCCAATTGCCACGATTCATAATCTCAAATTATGTTTGTTTTGTTATTAAGCCTCCTCATTAGCCTCCTTGCATTAGAAGGCTAATGTGTCACCGGCCCGGCTCGTTAGCGTGCAAGCTAAGCAGTACCGTCTTTCGTCCATAAACTGTATATCAATTAAAACAGTACAGTTTCATGAAATAAATAAATTACAAGAAGTTGGATGTGTTATTTACTTGACCTGTGAGGCGTCACCTGCCCCGGTAGGTCCACCGGGTCCACCCGGCGTCTACTCTTTATAAATGGCGCATGCGCGTTTGAAGCAATCGGTGTTCGATTACCTTCCTCTGTGACCTATGTGACGTCGTTCCAGTATTTTTCTACTCGTACCCATAAACTTGAATTCGTCCTCACAGGGAAGACTTCGTAGTCGTAGAAATTAGAGTTGCACTCACAACTTTTAGGTTCATACTCGTAAAAACAATCCTAACCCTTAATTTATCAAACTCATGCATATGACAGCAGAATTTTGTGTACAAGTTTTTTATTAACATACAAATGTTTAACATTACAAAT
Organism: Acanthochromis polyacanthus; assembly: GCF_021347895.1. NCBI lineage: Eukaryota > Metazoa > Chordata > Actinopteri > Pomacentridae > Acanthochromis > Acanthochromis polyacanthus. Next base: position 5,029,263 of record NC_067121.1, read on the forward strand.
ACGAATGGTTAGAATTGTGGATGAATACTTTTGACAGTAATCTTATTCCATATTCATTTCTTTCTTTAGAACCTCTTTAGAAAATGAAGCAAATATAAGCAGTTAGCTTTAGATTTTACATAAAAGTAAACACTCTGTTGTTCAACTTAGAAGCAGTGAAATTACAGTGATGTGACAGGAATCATTTCACACCTGATAACACATAAAACTAGGATATTGTACTGAGGGCAGTTGTATAAATTAAGAAACTGCACTTAAGGTTAGCCAGTTAGCTCAGTAGTAATAAAGCTTCTTATATGGACTCACACTCTGACAATCATTTTTCATTTTGCTCCCTCTAGATTTCTTTTTTGTTGTTGGGTAGGCTCCAACATGAAAAGAAAATGTGAGATTAACCTCTTTTTTCAACAGAATAATGCTCACTGGGATATTACACAAGTGACTGATAACTAAACCTTCCATGCACAGCATTTGCTCACTGAACATTAATTCAAACTTTAATTAAAACCAAACTATTCACAATAATTACTCCAAATCAGCAGGGAACAATTTCTTAAAATTCTACCTTACAGCCTGCTTCTCAAGTCAGCTTTCACCTACAAATAGAAACAATAATAAGATTGTTCCTCTCAATTTTCCACACCCTAATCATTTTAAAATTGTTTCTAGTTTGTGTCTGATGATATATTAATAAATGTTTTACCCTAATATAATCTAAGCTTAATGCTATTAGTTTACTCATGTTAGCGACACTGAGTTGGCACTGGGCCCAATTAACTTTAGCTAACGATATGTTACATTAGCTGGCCATGAATATTTATCGAATGTGTATTTAACTTGCAAAATCTATTACGAGTTATCTTAAGCTAATAATTTGTCTCCAGTAAGTCGCTGCCCTATTTTCCAAGGCGACACTCTTCAGACTCTGACCTGCTGCCTGTTTGCTTAACATGACATCACTTTCAAGGCTGCGCCCTCGTGAGTAATGACATCGTATTAACTTGACGTATCAAAGAGTAGATACTGAGCAAGATAGTTATCTGTAGTTTCCCTTTTTACTTGCGAGTGCCCAACCTAGTGTAGGAGAAAAGAAAGAAATTTGAAGGAGTGGTGGCTAAGATTTAGGAATGGCACTCCCAGGTAAATGTAGAGGAAACACTGTTTCCACTGTAGTGGACGTCATGCAGTTTTGTGAAAAAACAGTTATTTAATTTTGTGATTTAATTCCTAATAATAACATGAAAATATTCAGGAACTACTGTACACATAGCAAAATGTAACTAATCAGTTAGGGAGGTTTCATGGGGATATCTTTACATTTTGAGTGTAAAAACAAATGCATGGAATTTTACAAAGCATTTCGTCTCCTACTGTAAATAAATAAAAAAAATCTCCACTTCAGCAGCACCAGTCTTCTCAGGTTTATTCTGTCTATAATCTTAAGGTTATTAAATTGAGGTTTGTTCATTTATCACTTACTATTTGATCCATAGAACATATTATCACTAAAAATATGGGAGAAATTAAAATTCTGGCAGTTGTGATAAATAGATATTCTCAATTTTACCTCTTCAAAAACCTTTGCCTCAGTTCTGTCAACAAAACAAGAACTTTCATCCTGATATCATCCAAACTTCAGATTTCTGTATTTGATACACATTTGCACACTTTTAAAGGTGATTATACCTCATTTGCATATTTAAATACAATATTTCAGAAAAGCTGTAATAAAAAAAGATTTCCCTAACTGGGGGAATTATGAGTTATAGTGAGGATAGAACAGTTAAGATTTGCAATGAGTATTCACAGAATACATAAAATAACCCAAAACAGTGTTTATGTTTGGATGAAAAGGGATTTTATGAAGGAAATGCTTCACATCAGCATGACGTCATAAATACTGGGGTGACATCACACACAGTGACAGAGAATCACAGCGGTAAGTCTTCTGACATAAAAACTGCTAAACTTACAAAAATATTCACTGTCTGGTTTCTGTTCATTTTCTAACAGGATGAAATTGTGTCTTCAAAAGACCGAGAATAAATTCTATCCTTTTTAAAAGTGCAGATTTAGTTGACAACAAAAGAAAACCAAATGTCTAAATTACATTAAATATAATTTCTCTCAAATATGTTATCAGAAAGCTGGAACAAAGATAATAAGAGTTAGCATGGCCATGTTTAATTTCTGTACTCACAACCTATTAAAGTTCCAGCAGTTATTTGAAATATTTTAATTATTTTCTTCCAAAGTTTTAAAAGATATATTCATATTTTATGTGACCGAATAAGTCTAACTGGGGTCAGAGTAGTTTTGAAAGCCTAGTTGACTATTTTAAAAGCAGAAGGATGAAAAAAAGCTAAATCGTTTTCAGTGGATCACATAATTAATTGAACTGTACTGTCTGTAATAAAGTGTTCTCAGGACATACTGTGTCTAAGTGGCAGTCATCAATAATTGATCGCACCACTGAGACTGATGATTTTTGACCCTCCTCGCCTACCGTAGCAAAACACTCGCTTCAAAACGGAGGAAGACGAGGTTGAGGAATTAGCTGACGCTCCTTTGTCAAATAAATCGGTTGTGTGGACCTATTTTGGCTTCCTATGTAAACGACGAGAGAACAGTGAGAAGACTGCAGATAAAACAAAAAGCGTGTGTAAAATATGCCGCTACAGTTCGCTGTGTACTGTAGCGAGTACGACTACTTCACAGTTCAGACATTTATAGGTCAGACTGCAGCTCCTAGGACTGCTATTTGTTTTCCTTTTCATTCAAGAATGTAGTTATCCTGATTATTACAACAACAAAGCACTTTTTTATGGAGATTTTATGTTTGTATTTGCACTGTAGTCTAAATAAAGGGAAAAAAACTACAATTTTGTTTTTTTCAAAGAGCATTTATTTTGTACTGATGCAGCATTATTTTTTGTATGTCTGCATAAGGTAGAAAATAAAGAAAATTAGATTTTTGCATAACATCCTACTGTTGGGGTTTTTCTTTACTCTTTATTTCATATCGTGAGTATTTTATATCGTGAGCCCTGTTTCGTATTTTGTATCGTTTCATGAGTTGACCATTTCGTTACACCCAACAGATAATATTACAATAAAATGCTATAAACCCTTTTCTCCAAATGACTCATGTTATTCTCCATTATTAATATCACTAACATGTATTATAGTTAAGGGTCATTTCATGTGAAAACACACAACTTCCAGAAAAGTGGTTGCTGCACCACTGACACTTTTCTCAGGGTTTTATGTGCTGAAAGAAAGTTACAATAGAACTTTCCATGCAAAATTATAGGTCTCTATCTCTACTAGTTCCAAAGTTATGACCTCTTCAAATTTCTGGAATTCGGACCTAAACCCACCCCCTAAATCCTTGTCTAGGATTTTGCACTATTTAACGGCTTATTTCTCAGCTTCTAGACATTGTTCATGGCTGAAATTTGTCAGACAAGCTCACAGCAACCATCCGACATCACATGTAGCCTCACAGCCTCCTAGCTACTCTCTAGAGACCACAGGAGCCTTCTAAAAATGATAAAAATTAAGAAAAACACACTCGCGAGTAGGTTTTAGGGGTCTAAAATAGTCCTAATGACGCCACTGGTGCTAAAGTCAACTTTATACAAAGAAAAATCCGGTCAAGGGAATAAATGTGTGTGTATACAGACAGACAGTACTCTTCTGTTGAAGATTACTTTGCATGAATACGAAACAGGCCTGGACAAAAATGATGGTACCCTTAACTTAATATTTTGTTGTACAACCTTTTAAACCAGTCACTGCAGTCAGGTGATTTCTGTAACTCTCAGTGAGACTTCTGCACGTGTTGACTCCTGGCGCTGGTATTTATTAAATAATATTGTTTATTAATCCATATGCGGCCGAATGGTGAGCATGAAAGAATCCTGCAATTCACTATGTCTTCGAGGATGTCTGAATATGTTGCCTTTAGTAGAGAAATCTCAAGCTGTTAGCATCGGTGGTGTAAACAGGTGGGCTGGTCTGGTCCAAAAAGTCGAATTTGACTCCCAATCCGGCCGTGAATGGAAATCATAAATATTAAATACTGTAAAATATTCACAGATTTCATCACAATAAAGACATACTTAAACAGCTAAACAAAATACAGATGCAATAGTTTTGGTAAGAAAAAATTTCAGACAATTTTTTTCCCTTCTACTCTGAGCCACAAATTTCCACTTCAGCAACTTTTCATCCACCAAATCTTACCCAAAATGTCTTAATTTTACAAAAATGTTCCTGCATACAGGTGATAGGAACGTTCCAAACCTGATGAGTCCTCAGGAGGCGGAGCTTTGTGAGCCTCATGAAAGAGATTCTAAAAGTGGGTCATTAGCTTTTTAAAGAACAGTTTGTAAAATTAAGACATTTTGGAAAACTTTAGAAATTCTGAATGTTTTTTTTTTAAAGTAGAGAGCTTTTCAAGACAATAAAAAGCACAGGTTATGAGGACATTTACTTAAAGAAGTTAGAAGTTATTACAGTTTTTAGGCAAGATTAGAAACACGAGGGATTGTTGGGTTAAAGTTTTATTTTTTTAAGTTTTAGAATGCTTTTTCAATATTTCACTATGTGAGGACACATGTTTTTTTTTAAATTTAAAGCGTGTTTGTTTTTTTTTTTACAAAATGATAAAATTTAAACTTTTGAGACAGGAGAATATTATACATCATTTTGTGATTATATTAATGTATAATCACATGCAAATTTGGATGAACAGCTGAAATTTGAAATTTGAATATAATCTGCTTTAAATTTTTTGTTTTATTTTGTTGACATATTAGAGTCAAATGTTTTTACAGAAGGGGAAATTTGGAATCTCTTTTAATCCTCACAAACAGCCAAAAGAAATCAGTTTTCACCAGGTTTGTAGGGACAAAATGTTCTGTAAATCCAGCTGTGATCGATAAGTGAACACACCTGTCTGTAAAAACCTTCAGAATACAGAGCAAAACAAAAAAAGCAGGAAAGTGTGGTGAATGAAAAAGCTGCTGAAGTGGTTTGTTGTTCAGAGTACAAGAAAACAAAATCATTTTGTATTCATTTGTAAGTTTTTTTTATTGTGATGTAATCTGTGAATAATTTTGCTTTTCATCTATATTTATGATTTCTATTTATAGAGTTAAAATTTGAACACATGGATGTTTAATTTTGCTTTTGTCAGTCACAGCAGAACCTGTCAGAGATCAACAGAAACTTCACTGTCTGGTTAGAGCCTGCTAACGGTAGCTAGCTTAGTGCACAGTTGCTAGTGAAAAAAAATGCAATGGTTGAAAATAAAATTTGAGCTTTAATGATTGAAATAAAGACCCTGTAGTGTTATGTAACATATATGACACTTTGCTTCACCAAAATACATATTAAGGTACCAACAGTGATGTTAATTATGGAGAATAACCTGAGTAATTTGGAGCAAAGGGTTTATAGCATTTTTTTGTAATACTATCTATCTATCTGTCTATCTATCTATCTGTCTATCCATCCATCCATCCATCCATCTATCTATCTATCTATCTATCTATCTATCTATCTATCTATCTATCTATCTATCTATCTATCTATCTATCTATCTATCTATCTATCTATCTATCTATCTAAACAAAAAAAAGAAGTTCAGCTAAGTAATGTCAGCATCTTCGTGTAAATTGTTTTGTTGACAGAATGGATGCAAAGGTTTTTACTGACATAAGATTGAATCTCTTTTTACCACTCCAAACTGCCAGAAAAATCTTTTTTTCTCACATATTTTTAACGATAAAATGTTCTATAAATCAGGTAGTAAGTGATAATTGACCAAACCTCAGTGTAACAACTTTAAGATTATAAACAGAATAAACCTGTGAAGACTGGTGCTGCTGAAGTGGAGATTTTTTATTCACAGTAGGAGACGAAATGTTTTGCAAAATTCCGTGTATTTTTATTAGAAACATTTTTTTACACTTAAAATGTAAAGATATCACCATGCAACCTCCCTAACTGATTAGTTACATTTCACTGTGTGTACAATAGTTCATGAATATTTTCATGTTATTATTAAGAATTAAATAATAAAATGAAATAAAGCTGCATTTTTATTCATACAGACATTAAAGACATTTTAGATCTACTGTATGTTGTAAGTTCTCTGGATAAATATTATCATTAAAGACAGGCTTATTATGGAAATACAGCAAAAGCTTTAGGAAATTGTTCCCTGCTGCTTTGGAGTAATTATTGTGAATAGTTTGGTTTTAGTCGAAGTTTGAATTAATGTCGACTCCTGGTGAGCAAACTGCTCCAGCTGTCTCAGGTGTGAAGGCTGTCCTTCTCCAGACTGCATGTTTCAGCTGCTTCCACAGATGTTCAGTAGAATTCAGATCAGGGCTCATTGGAGGCCACTTCAGAACAGTTCAGTGTGTAACTGTGTGTGACTCTTCATCTCTTCATCTAGCTGCGTCGCGATGTTAGCCTTGCCTAGCATCGTTAGCTTAACGGTGTTCTCCATATGTGCCCTCCTACTCTCGTGTTTCTTTATTTTCTCGGATAAATGTTTCATATCTTTCATATCATTTTATAGAGCAAACACGGGAAGCAATATAAAGCATTTGCATGACTAGATCCAGCTAGTCAAGCCTTCCTCTTGTCACTGTGACTGTGACAGTGTCACAGTTATCCACCGCACTCACGCATGCTCACTTGGCTTGGGGCGAAATCAATTTTGCCCCTCTGGGCATCAGATTCAACGATGCTGATTGGATAAATTTCTGTTGCTATGTTGAATCTCTTGTCGGTAATTGGCTGCTCTGTCGCACTAGAGGGGCGATTTCTCAGCGCCCCAGCAGCTCAGCAGAGATGAGCAGGAAACTATTTTCTCCGAAAATTCTATTTAATATTTTGTACATGACATGTAATTGCGAATTTAAACACGCATGGTGCTAAAAATAACTGATTATTGTTTATTTAAAAAATATTTATTTTAAAAATGAAAAATCAGAAACACGGGGGGGGGGGGGGGGGTTGAGCGCCCTCTATTGGCCAGCCACCACTGCATCCATCCATCCATCCATTCTCTATCCACCGCTTTATCCTCACTAGGGTCGCGGGGGGTGCTTGAATCCTCAAAAGTCGTCTGAAAATTTTTCCGTCTGTAAATACGTTTTGAAATGTGTAAAAAATCTGCCAATCTGTATTAAAATTTGTTCATGTAATAAGATTTGTCCATGCGTACAAAGAGTTTTTTCACTTTTGAAGATTCCGGTTCGCATTGACAAATCTCAGTTCACACAGAAAATTCTTTTACACATTGACAAATCTCACTTCAGACACATGGATTGAAAAACAGACAACTCTCAATTCGCATTGACAAATAGTTTTGCTACAATAATACCCCCATACACCACTGATGCACGATACAGTGTAATGGAAAATTTATTATCTACAAGCATTAATGCTTACTAATTATATGAAAGCATTACATATTATGTGCAACAATACAGTATGTGCTACTTAGTATATGCAGTCATAACCTTTTGAAACTTATAACCTTTGATACTTGTAGTCTTTGAAAACCTTCTCAAAGTGCTTGTGTCTGATTTTGTCTTTGCTGAAGTTCCTTTAACTGTTGGGGTTTTCCCCACATCTGCTACGGATGCACGTAGACAACAATGCTGAAGAATGGTATAAAATAGCTGCCTCCCTCAGAGACTTTGTACTCTCTCATAGACTGCTCTGCGCTCTGTATGATTTGTGCCTTTGAAGCTTCACTGTTTATATTTGCATCATTTGGTTAAAGACGTTCTAAAGAAAGAAATGAAAAGCTTGAGACAAAAAGAGAACAATGCATTTCCAAGAGAATCCATTTAATATTCCATATCAGTCACATAACATTTAACAGACAGTAAAACTATATTTTCTGTCACATCAGGTACCACTACCTCAATTATCAAATGATTTTTTTCTTTCTAATCAGCTCACCAAAAACATAATCATGTTGGGTCTCAACAACCAAAAATAAAATCAACTGTGTGAAAAACTTCAGCTTTAACTTGTACAGTTGATAACAACCTTCTGTTTTTAATCATGAAACATTAACTGCCGACACATCAAAATTTATGCTACAAAGATTTCTTTAAATGCTATAAAGCCAAACTCAAAACAAAATGTCATTAATCAAGATCATTGAGCATGAAATTAGTCATCAGAAGTATCAAAAACATATTCTAAATACTGGAGAAGTTTTATTAATGAAAAGAACAGAGGGAGATATAGAGACCATACTTGGTTACAGACGTCTGTAAAGATCCGAAGATGTCTGTAGACCTGCACACCTTGTGATGCTTATCCTTAATATCCAAAGAAATTTGCTATTTTCTTGACCAAGCCTTTCTTTTCCTTCCTCTCCTGTGTTTCCTCTGAAAGTTCCTCCTCTGTTTTTGTAAGTCTGTCTCGTTTGGCTACTTTGGAGATGAGTGTTGCTCTTTCCTTCACTGCCTCCAGAGACTGAATCCGAGCCTGGTAGCCCTCTTTGGCCTCTGATTCTTCTCCTTGGATCATCATGTCGATGTACTCTGGAGTGGTCAGGGGGTTTGGCCTCAGGGAGATCTCCTGCAGACGAGTAATACTTTGAGCTGACCGATCCATGAGGCCCACCATCACATCTTGAAGATGACCAATCTCCTCCTCTTGTCTCTGAATCAGTTCCTGTATTGTCATCTTTTCTTGCGAAGCTTTTTCATACTTGTGCTTTAACTCTTTCAGTGTCTGCTTCTCTTTGACTTTAACATACTCCCACCTGTATGTCTGGTTGAAGTGAACACGCCAAATACATTTTCCAGGACAGACAGTGCACATCCCTGCCCCATCCATTGATGCACAGCCACGTTTCTCATTGTCATTTGCTATCGCACATGGGTAGTGGCACGTTGTTGAACATATCTGACAGTTGGTAATGTACGCTCCTTTCTCTGTGATCTGTATTTGGACTGGTTTAGTAACGTCCACCTCAATCTCAAAGTTTTCATTTGAAGTCATGACTGTTTCGTGGTCCTTGATCTTTTGTTGGGTTGTCTTAATTTCTTCCAGTTTTGCCAGTCCAGCTTTGACTTGCGGCTGCAAACCTTCGATGGCTGTTTCAAGATGCTTTCGTTCTTTCAACACCTCTTGGGTCATGAGCAAGCTTTTGGTTTTCATTTTCCCCAAAGCAGTGAAGAACTTCTCCATACTTTTGATCCCCATCTTCCAAAACATTTCATCAAAGTTGTCCTCCTCATCCGAGTCCTCACCACCGAGCCCGTGACCTTGGTTGTCTGCAAACAGTGCTGAGTTGTTGAACTTGAAGTGAACAGGAAGTCCCAAGTCATTTTTTGGACATGGAACCTCAGCGATGTTTATTGCCTCAAGAACCGGTGGCTGCTTGCCGTCAGCAAAAGTCACCAGCATCTGGATGTTTTCTGCCACGTCTTTGCCAAAGATGGAGAGCACCGAGTCGAACACATATCTCTGTGTTGCTGTTAGTCGTGCAAGAGAAGCCTGAGTAACAAAACACACCGCATCAAGCTCACTGACTCCATTAATGGAGGTGAAAAGCCTGCGGATTTGTTCTGTGATCTCTTTGTCTCTTGCTACTCCTCTGGTATCTCCAAACCCTGGTGTGTCGACAACAGTCAGAGAGAAGGGGGTTTTAAACCCGTCCTGGTGGTTGATTTTGTACACCGTGACTTCAGATGTTTGACTATGAGCTTGTGATTTTGATTGATCCTCATCAATTAACTTGAATCTGAAATGGTCATTCCACTCTACTCCAACAATGTAGTTGATCATTCCGTTGATGAGAGTCGACTTTCCTGATCCAGTCGCTCCAAGAAGCATTATCGTACGATTCTGCCTCATGCCTTCTTTGCCAAAGTTAAACTTCCTGCAGCCGTCTATGTCCACATCTTCTTCTTCCAGAGGCAGCTTGTAAATTAAGGGCTGGTTTGAGTTTGTTTCCTTGCTTATGTGTTTGAGGTATTCGGCCAGACGTGCAAATTCACGCTTCGTTGTAGAGACATTAACAGTGATGCTTTCTTTGCTTTTTCCATCAACACCACAATCACATCTGACCCTGACTGCATATCCTGTCTCTGACTGAAGCCCTGAAATGATCGCCTCTTCAGCGGTTGTCATTATTTGTTTCCACTGCAAATCTTCTTGTTTCCCCTTATTGTATGTTTGCGCAAAGTCCAAGATGTAGCTCAATATCTGGACATCCTGTCCAAACTCAGCAGGTTTCTTCCAGCGTACTGAGATCTCAGATGAGTTTGCTTCAACATGAGGTTCTCCAGGAGGGCTGCAGGGTAAGGTTTTAATGGAGTCACTGACTACATTGGCCGGCCCGACGCCTGCTGAGGTCACTGCTCTGCATCTGAACATGTACTCTGTGTTTGGACTCAGATCGCTCACTGTGACTTCTCCAGCTTTCAGCACTTTCTTTTGCTTCCATTCCTCCTCTCCTCTGACACAGAACTCCACAAAGTAGGAGGTGATGTTCTCTGTTCCAAATCTGGGAGGAGAAACCTTCAGATTCACACTGTTGTGGTTTATGTCTGCTGCTGTCACAGTTTCAGGCTTTGAAGGCGGCTCAAAGTTCTCACTGACAGAGAAACCGTCTTCATAAAGGTAGATGCTTGAACCTTTCTGTGTCTCATTTGTTAAACCCACCGTCAGGAACTTTGTGTTCTTGTTCTCCATGTTGGCTTCTGCAAAATCACTGAAGAGTTTTGCTTTTTTCCTCATTTCATCTGCTGTTTCTTTGGAAAGGTACCATTGTTCTTTCTCTATATTGTGAATGCGTGGATCCTGAATTTGTTCTGATTTGGTCGTTCCTTTTAAGTAGTTTGATAAAGCTGAGAGGTATGGTTCATCACTTCTCAGTGAGGTGAAGACAAAACACACAGCATGCTTTGCACTGAAAAGTTCTTCATCTAGACCAGCTTGAGATGAGATGATCTTTGTGTTTTTCATCATTTTGGTGAAGGATTTTAGAATGAAGATTTCTCTCTCTTTACAGTCCATCCACTCGTTCAGGTTTTTGCTGTTGAAAGGTGAAGAATGTCTCTTCTTCAGGATCTCTGCCAGCTCAGCCTCTTCTTCTCCTCCTCCTCGGATTGATGGAAGTTTCTTTGCTAAGGTTCGTTGAAATTCCAGTTTGAACTCAGAGCACATCTCTTTAAAACCTTTAATCTTTTTTCTAATCTGTGGGAACTGCTGTGCAGTGGTGGATCTCAGAGCATCATTGGACCTCATTTCCAGCTCACTGAAGTCCTCCAGGACACTTTGTGCTTCTTGAACTAATCTTATACTTATCTGACGGACCAGTTTGGCAGCAGAAGAATCTAAACTAGTCAGTGGCAACAACCAGACCTTCATTGGTACAGCCTTTTCTCCGTTGGCTCCCAGTAATGTTGGCAGGCTTTGGTAGACTTCTACTGCATCCTGATAGGACACTGGATTTTTCATAAGAGAAAAGTCTCCATGGAATTTGCAGGAGAATTTCTCAACATTTGTTGTGTCCTTATCTTCCATTTTTAGGGAACCTTCGCCCTCTATTGAAAAGCAGGGAATCTTCTTGATCATCACTTTCAAGTTGCCCTGAATGTCTTGATGGTTTTCTTTTTCAGACACCTCACGGTCAAACACAAAGAAGGCTTGTGCCCCATAAAGGATTCCTGTGACCACATGTGTTGCTAAGCATTGCTCAAAAACATCTGGATGCTTCACATTGCCTTTCCCAAGATGATTCATGGACAGCTCCTGGAACTTGGTAGTTGTTTCGTATTTCAGTGTTACTCTGGCCTGATTTTTAGATTTCTTATCATCATGTAGGTATTTGGCTGATCCTTCTACCTCGACCAGTCCACCAAGAAAACTTGCTTTCAGGGAGGCCTCGACATTCAGCGCCGATGATTTATCCTCAATTGATTCAGATGCAACTATCTCAAATTGACTGTTGGGTTTTAGTTGCTCTCTTTTGTTTTTTTCCAAGTCATCACGGTCCCACAGTGTCATTCCTGCCAGAAAAAATATTAGAAGTTAGATTAGCTTTTACTTTGAAACAAATAAGATAAATGGTGGAAGAGAGATGCAAGACAAAAAGCAACACAGCAATCACAGAAGTTATGTTATTGAGAGTATGATCAAATTACAAAATAAACAAGAAAAGCACTCAGAGAGCGCAGTACTCTGCCAAAGCTGCTCAGTTGACGTGTCATTTCCGACGGATAAAATCTTCAATAAAAATGACCTTGTGCTGAGCACAGGCATGTGTTATTTATATGCACGTTATGTATTTATTTGCATGTAAATTACCTTTTTAAAGGTCTGTTGATCAGTTCATCAATTTTGGCAAGCCTTTGTTTTGTTAGTGTTAAAATAACCATTCTCTACAGGCTTTTACTTTGAAGATGTATTTTGAATGCTTTGGGCTTTTATTTTGTAACCATTCCAGCGGTACAGGAAGTGTTTCTTTCAAAAGAGGTTTCCTGACATGACAAAGATGCTGCCGAAAAGTCAGAAAATTCATATAAAGATGAAAGAAAACGGTTCCACGCTGTTGCTGTCTAGCAAAGGATGTGTCTAAACTTGGAAGCAGCTGGAATGGAGACAAGTTCTTATGGTGAAGAAATGAGGGAAGGACAGAAAGGTGAATTTGTGTTCAAATAAGGCTGACAGCTGAACTTAACGTGTCTGGCTGAGGTTTGCTACATTGCATGATCTAAATATGTAGCGGAACTCAGAAACAACCCACAGTTTAATCAATTATTCCTTGTATGATTTCCAACTGAAAAATCATGGTCATTTTGTTGTAGGATCACAATCATGTGTTCGTCAGCAGGTAACTGACACAGTGTTCCCGTCATGGTTCAACGACGCTGTGCCAGCAACTGTATCTCCTAATGGAAAATCCCGAACAAAGCTGTGGATCCAGATTATAAACCGCATCACTGGCAAAATCTAATCACTTGGCCCTTGTGTCATTTCTGACTTTCCCTGAAAATTTTATGCAAATCCGTTAGTTCGCTTTTGAGTAATGTTTCACACAGACAGATTCACAGACAAATGTATGCCGATCATCATATAACTCCACTATTCGTTTGTGGAGTAATAAAAGCTTCTTCCACCATCCTTTAAGGTCTCATATTGTTTCCCTTTTTAACAAATTCATGAAACTCTCACTTCCCCTCAATGCGTCACTTTTAATTTTCAACTTAAAACACTGCAAAGAATTTTCACCATAGTGTGACTCATGGGATGTAGACTTTAGATATTGTTATGACTTGCTCTTGGGCTGCAACTGAAGAGGAAATGCACAGATGATTTAACTGCAACAAAAGATTTTTTATTAAGGAAAACATGACAGTGATGTGGGGTAGTAAGCATCGGTAGTGTGTGAGGGTGTGTGGTGTTAGGGGTCAATGTGGGGTGCATGTTGTCAATGTAAAACAAACCAAACTACAACAAAGGACAGCATGGGTGGCTGGATGTGAGAGTAGGGAAGAGAACGGAGCAGAGAGAGAGCTCTGGCTCAGCAGGCTGGCTTATATAGCCAGGTACACTTGCCAGGTGTACCAGGTTAGAGAATTACAGGCTCCGCCCAGCCAGAGACCTGCGAGAGAAGTGCAACAGAGAGACGACAATGACCCTGGAGCCATAACAGTACAAATCTCTAACTGGCCGCCTAGTTCATGCAGTTTTCTCCTCTTTTGCTATCTGAGTGTCACTATTTTCAAAATCATTTTCACTCTGGCTACATCCTTGTATAGCAGTAAATACAGCTGAAATGATTCCTCAAGTTGTTCGAGTAATTTGATTACTAAAATTCCTTGAGTCAAAATTCTCTGAATCGAGGCTTCATTTACTCCAATATGTACTAAACCCCAGGTCACAAAATGGCGGACTGTGATCTGGACCCAGACTTCATCCTATACAAACTTCTTCTTCTTCTTCTTTTCCTTTCGGCTTTTCCCTTCAGGGGTCGCCACAGCGAATCAATTGCCTCCATCTAACCCTGTCTGCTGCATCCTCTTCTCCCACACCAACTACCTTCATGTCCTCTTTAACCACATCCATAAACCTCCTCTTTGGTCTTCCTCTAGGCCTCCTGCCTGGCAGTGGGAAACTCAGCATCCTTCTACCAATATATTCACTCTCTCTCCTCTGGACATGTCTGAACCATCTCAGTCTGGCCTCTCTGACTTTATCTCCAAAGTCTCTAACATGTGCTGTCCCTCTGATGGACTCATTCCTGATCCTATCCATCCTGGTCACTCCCAAAGAGAACCTCAGCATCTTCAGTTCTGCTAACTCCAGCTCTGCCTCCTGTCTTTTCCTCAGGGACACTGTCTCCAGACCAAACAACATGGCTGGTCTCACCACAGTTTTGTAAACCTTTCCTTTCATTTTAGCTGAAACTCTTCTATCACACATCACACCTGACACTTTTCTCCAGTCGTTCCAGCCTGCCTGTACACGCTTCTTCACCTCTTTTCCACACTCTCCATTGCTCTGGACTGTTGACCCTAAGTACTTAAAATCCTCCACCTTCTTGATCTCTTCTCCCTGTAACCTCACTCTTCCACTTGGGTCCCTCTCATTCACACACAGATACTCCGTCTTGCTGCAGCTAACCTTCATTCCTCTCCTTTCCAGGGCAAACCTCCACGCCTCTAGCTTCTCCTCCACCTGTTCCCTGCTCTCACTACAGATCACAATGTCATCTACAAACATCATAGTCCATGGAGACTCCTGTCTAACCTCGTCTGTCATCCTGTCCATCACCATAGCAAACAAGAAGGGGCTCAGAGCTGATCCCTGATGTAGTCCCACCTCCACCTTGAACTCCTCTGTTACTCCTACAGCACACCTCACCACTGTCTTACAGTCCTCATACATGTCCTGTACCACTCTAACATACTTCTCTGCCTCTCCAGACTTCCTCATACAAAGCCACAGTTCCTCTCTGGGCAGCCTGTCATAAGCTTTCTCCAGATCTACAAAGACACAATGCAGCTCCTTCTGACCTTCTCTGTACTTCTCTATCAACATCCTCAAAGCAAATATTGCATCTGTTGTACTCTTTCTTGGCATGAAACCATACTGCTGCTCACAGATGTTCACCTCTGTCCTAGCTTCAACTACTCTTTCCCATCGTGTGGCTCATCAACTTTATTACTCTGTAGTTGCCACAACTCTGAACATCTCCCTTGTTCTTAAAGATGGGCACCAGCACACTTCTCCATTCCGCGGGCATCTTCTCACTATCTAAGATCCCGTTAAACAACCCAGTCAGAAACTCTACTGCTACCTCTCCGAGACACTTCCATACCTCCACAGGTATATCATCAGGACCAAGTGCCTTTCCACTCTTCATCCTCTTCAATGCCCTCCTCACTTCATCCTTACTAATCTTTGCTACTTCCTGGTCCACAACAGTCACCTCTTCTACTCTTTGTTCTCTCTCATTTTCCTCATTCATCAACTCTTCAAAGTACTCTTTCCATCTTCCCATCACACTATTGGCACCTGTCAACACACTTCCATCCTTATCCTTTATCACCCTAAGCTGCTGCACGTCCTTCCCATCTCTGTCTCTCTGCCTTGCCAACCTGTACAGATCAGTCTCTCCGTCCTTACTGTCCAACCTAGCATACAAGTCATCGTAAGCCCCTTGTTTGGCCTTTGCCACCTCTACTTTCACCTTACGCTGCATCTCCCTGTACTCCTGTCTACTCTCTTCAGTCCTCTCAGTGTCCCACTTCTTCTTAGCTAACCTCTTTCTCTGGAGCCACTCCTGCACCTCCTCATTCCACCACCAAGTCTCCTTATCTCCTTTCCTTCCAGATGACACACCAAGTACTCTCCGACCTGTCTCCCTGATCACATTTGCTGTAGTTGTCCAGTCATCTGGAAGCACCTCCTGACCATCCAAAGCCTGTCTCAATTCTTTCCTGAAAGTCATACAACACTCTTCCTTTTTCAGCTTCCACCATTTGGTCCTCTGCTCTGCCTTTGCCCTCTTCATCTTCTTCACCACCAGGGTCATCCTACACACCACCATCCTATGCTGTCTGGCTGCACTCCCACCACTACTTTGCAGTCACTGATCTCCTTCAGATTACACCGTCTACACAAGATGTAGTCTACCTGTGTGCTCCTACCTCCACTCTTATAGGTCACCCTATGTCCTTGCCTCTTCTGGAAGAAAGTATTCACTACAGCCATTTCCATCCTTTTTGCAAAGTCAACCACCATCTGTCCTTCGGCGTTCCTCTCCTGGATACCAAACCTGCCCATGACCTCATCATCATCTCTGTTTCTTGTACCAACATGTCCATTGAAGTCTGCACCAATGGCAACTCTCTCACTTCTAGGGATGTTCTGCATCACTTCATCAAAGTCCAACCAGAATTTCTCCTTCTCCTCCAGCTCACATCCTACCTGTGGAGCATACCCACTAACAACATTGAACATCACACCTTCGGTTTCTAGCTTCAGGCTCATCACTCGATCTGACACTCTTTTTACCTCCAGGACATTCCTAACAAACTCCTCCTTCAAGATAACTCCTACTCCATTTCTCTTCCTATCTACATCATGGTAAAACAACTTGAACCCTGCTCCTAAACTTCTAGCTTTACTACCTTTCCACCTGGTCTCCTGGACACACAGCATGTCCACCTTCCTCTTCTGCATCATGTCAACCAGCTCTCTACCTTTTCCTGTCATAGTTCCAACATTCAAAGTCCCTACTCTCAGTCCTAGACTCTTGGTGTTCCACTTCTCTTTCTTCCTACGAACACACCTTCCTCCCCTCTTTCTTCGACCAACAGTCGTCCATTTTCCACCGGCACCCTGTAGGTCAACGGCACCGATGGCGGTTCTTGTTAACCCGGGCCTCGACCGATCCGGTATGGAAGTCATACATTTGATTCGCATGTTTGGTTTGGCCAAACTGCCGAACTGCCGTCTCTCTCGCTCGTGCTGCATTCAGGGTCGCTCGGACATCTCGCTCTCCTCCTCTCTCACACTCACACATGCTGCGCTCTCTCCCTCTCTCATGACGGAGCCACACACTCTCATAACAATATTTTAACCTGATAGCGTAACGGGCCGTTACGCTGAAATGCGCTGGCGAGAACCCTGTCAACCAAGACCCATATAAAAAAATTTGACGGTACATCTCTATTTTAACCGCTTCTATTTTTCTCATGTTTACAGCTTCATTTAGCAGATCAGAACTGAGCTATGAAGGCAGTTTGACATAGTCAGGCTTTCTTTGTTAACTCAGACTTTCTACTTAAAACTTGACCACACAAACAGGAGCGTTTTACGCATCATTTGACTCATTTTCTGCACAAAATGAAACGATTGTGTTGAGGTTGTTTTCATGGAGAACAATGAGGAACATAAAAATTTATGACAGTAAAAAGTGCTGCAGCTGGAAATTAGGTAAGACAGGAATGTTGGTAGCAGTGGCATGCACAGATAGACAGCAGGTGGTGCTAGAGCTCCTGCCCTTTGCCCTCAGTATCAAGCAGGTGCCCTCCGCATCTGAACTTTTAAAAAAAATTTAAACATTAAACACACACACAGACGCACACACAGAGGCACACACACACACACGACCCGTGCCGTGCCTCAACTTGCCCTGCCCCATCTCGTTCGTGAACACAAGGAGCAGACACACACGTGGCAGCAGCTGCACAGCCCACAGGCATCTCCACCCTGACTGTAGCCACCAACCAGGTAACATGTAAATGAATCAATTATTTTTCATATGCCTCAGTTGCCACACAGTGGATTTATTTTTCTCTGTTGTGAAGTAGCCTGTCTCATGCAGCGCTAAACAACCATGCCTAAATTAGCCAACTGCCCATGTTAGAAAGCCCTCATATTTCGACTGGAATATTGTCTGGTTGTGTCATATACACTATATTGCGAAAGGTATTGGCTCGCCCATACAAATAATCAAAATCAGGTGTTCCAATCATTCCCATGGCCACAGGTGTATAAAATCAAACACCTAGGCATGCAGACGGCTTTTACAAACATTTGTGAAAGAATGGGTCGCTCTCAGGAGCTCAGTGAATTCCAGCGTGGAAATTTGATAGGATGCCACCTGTGCAACAAATCCAGTCGTGACATTTCCTCGCTCCTAATTATTCCAAAGTCAACTGTCAGCTGTATTATAAGAAAGTGGAAGTGGGTGGGAACGACAGCAGTTCAGCCACCAAGTGGTCGGCCACGTAAACTGACGGAGCGGGGTCAGCGGCGCATAGTGCCAAGAGGTGGCCAACTTTCTGCAGAGTCAATGGCTACAGACCTTCAAACTTCATGTGGCCTTCAGATTAGCTCAAGAACAATGCTTCAGCAGAGAGCTTCATGGAATGGGTTTCCATGGCTGAGCAGCTGTATCCAAGCCATACATCATGAAGTGCAACACAAAGCGTGGGATGCAGTGGTGTAAAGCACGCCGCCACTGGACTCTAGAGCAGTGGAGACGCCTTCTCTGGAGTGATGAATGGTGCTTCTCCATCTGGCACTCTGATGGACCAGTCTGGGTTTGGTGGTTGCCAGGAGAACCATACTCGTTGGACTGCATTGTGCCAAGTGTGGGGGGGGGGGGATTATGCTGTGGAGTTGTTTTTCAGGAGCTGGGTTTGGCCCCTTAGTTCCACTTAAAGGAACTCTGAATGCTTCAGCATAGCAAGACATTTTGGACAATTCCATGCTCCCAAATTTGTAGGAACAGTTTGGAGCTGGCCCCTTCCTCTTCCAACATGACTGTGCACCAGTGCACAAAGCAAGGTCCATAAAGACATGGATGACAGAGTCTGGTGTGGATGAGCTTGACTGGCCTGCACAGAGTCCTGACCTCAACCCGATAGAACACCTTTGGAATGAATTAGAGCGGAGACTGAGAGTCAGGCCTTCTGGTCCAACATTAGTGTGTGACCTCACAAATGTGCTTCTGGAAGAATGGTGAAAAATTCCCATAAACACACTCCTGAACCTTGTGGCCAGCCTTCCCAGAAGAGTTGAAGCTGTTCTAGCTGCAAAGGGTGGACCGACGTCATATTGAACCCTACGGATTAGGAATCACTTATGTTCATATGCGAGTCAAGGCAGGTGAGCGAATTCTTTTGGCAATATAGTGTATGTGCATTTCCTCCTTTGCTGAGTTAATTGAATGTTAATGTTTTTTCTGCAGTGTCCCTGAACGTACCTCGAGTGCCGTGTTTTCCTCTATAGCTGCACAGTTTGTTGGCTAGTTTCTCCCGTGCAAATGTTCGGACTGAATGCATGTTGCATTTTTCCTTTACTTGCTGTGTGTAAATGACCAAAGGTGAGTGGTCTTGTGTTCCCAGAGTGTAAACCATGATTATGCACTATTCACTGTTAATTGTTGGTTAAATGCCGTTACAGAAAATGCGTTCCTGCTATTTTTTTTGTTTTTTTCAAATCTCACACTGTTATATTAAGGCAGCCAGTGGTACTACACGCTGCACAAGGTGCCCCTTTTTTTCCACTTTGCACCTGCCCTTCAAAATGTCTGTGCACGCCACTGGTTGGTAGAAAACTGTTAAAAGTGTGTAATGTATTAATTTTACTGATCAATGCAGCTGATTATTGATTACGGACAGCTACACAATAAAACTATCAACCTTCTAAAAGTTTTCCTTGAGGATTTTTTTCAGCAGTGGGGGCAGGCTCTCTGGGGAGCCATGGCAGTGTAAGCTACTGACACCTGACTGCAGATTTACTTTTACAACCTGTTTATTGAGTGGCCAGTTGAAAATGGCTTTTTAAAGGCTGGATGTGAAAATAGAATAAAATAAATAAAACAAAAAAATTCAGTCAATAAAAATATAAACAAATAATAATTTCTTGATGGGGCTATAGAATCAGTGGCAAAGTTTGCACCGAGGCTCAGAACAATTCATTTTTCTGGATTTTGTTTTAGAAGAGCTCTCAGGCTCTGTTGTACGGAAATTCACAGCCTCATAGCTTATGCTTCCCTTTAGATTTTTCTCCTCTACTGTCATCTCTCTCTCCTGGTCCTTCACTCGGCTCTCCCCCTGCTGTACTCTGCTCTCCTTCACTTTGTCCATTGCTCCTCCCTGTCCAATGTTACTTGTCTTATAGGATTACATAAAATATTAACGTTAGATAATTTACACTCACATCACATCTGATTACAAGTGTGAACACAATTTCTTACCTAACCATGTAACTCCCCAGAAGGAGGGCGACCAGGTCTGGGAGCTGTTTCTACAGAGTTCCAGCCATGCATGGATTCATGATGCCAGTGTTTTACAAGGTCATATGATGGGGCATCATCACCAAAAGTTTCTTTCATTTCATCAAAAGTCTTCTGTGGTGTGCGTCCTTTCAAATACAAAAACCGGATAACTGCACAAAACTCGACAGGCTCAAATTCACACCTGACTCAGTTCAAAGATGTATAAATCAGAAATCACAATTAGTTCACAGCTGTAATTTGTCACATAACCCATAGAGATATAAATCATTGCACATGCAAAATTTCAGCTAGATCGGACAACTGGAAGTGGGTCAGGGGCATTACTTATTGAACGCCCCTTGTATATAATATATATTATGTAGATGTCTTGAAGGCATATTATAAACTGGATTTATTTTAATACTGTCATTTATTCTAACAACATTTTTATTTAATTATTAAATAATGTAATATATACCATATTACAATATTAAACAAAGGGACTTTACACAGCTGCATATATATACAAGTACATGGATTTATCACAAAACCCTTATCTGTCTTATATATATATATATATATATATATATATATATATATATATATATATATATATATATTATAAGAAGAACTTTTTACTTCATAATAATTGGCTTTATATCAGAATATAACTTATTCTTTGGACTGTCATTTCTTTGAGGTAGAAATGTACGCAGAATTCTACTTGTAGGGGGGTTGTAATTATTCATTGTGGATTTACTGATGATCTAGTGTCCTGGTAGTTGAGATAATGATGAGCTGTCATTTTGTCATGATTCATTGCACATGGGTTGGTCACTTTGCAAAAGTGAACCAAATACACACCAAGCAATTGTAACCCCCATAAAAATGTAGCGTCTTATTTAAGTAAATCATTTTATTGATAAATTAAAATAAAAGTGTCCATTCCTGAGTAGGTCCGTGAACACACCTTTCACGTGACTTAGGCACACACGCACAAGCAAGCCTGATTCGGCCAATCACGAGCCTTGCACCTCCCTATTCACCTTATTCAGCCAATTTTCCAATGGGCGGGACTTCCTGTTTTGAGTAGCACTTCCGGTAACTCGGTCATGGCGGTGTTTACAACTGAGAAAGTGATGTGGGAAGAAACGAAAACCTCTTTAAAAAACAGAAATGGATCAAGTCTGCCTCATCCGCGACTTATTACAGAGTGGGAGGATGACATGAAAAAGTGGCCGCAAGTCATGTATGGTGATATTTTTAACTATTTCGTGTTGTCTCTTGGCGTTGATCGCTCGGCTATGAGGAATTATAAGAGCACTGAAGCCTATCAATATTTGCACAGTGGTAAAGTCGGCGCTGTTCTGTTACATCAAGAACGGGAATATACGTTTCTTAAAGCTAATGTCAGCCTGAGTCAGGCTAGTACCTCCTCACACATGGTGTGGGTGTTGGTGACAGCTGATGAAGCTCCTGTATCGCTGGGTTGGGACGGTCCTGCAGTCACACTGCTGCGATATTATGGAAGGTATGTTGATCTGAATAAAACTTTATTTGATTCATGTATATACGATGTGGTTGTGCAAACGTAGGTTGTTATTGTCATTTCTGAAACAGCTACTGCGG
The DNA here is from genome assembly GCF_021347895.1 of Acanthochromis polyacanthus. Taxonomy (NCBI): domain Eukaryota; kingdom Metazoa; phylum Chordata; class Actinopteri; family Pomacentridae; genus Acanthochromis; species Acanthochromis polyacanthus. Next base: position 5,051,188 of record NC_067121.1, read on the forward strand.
TTTACTGTATTATTAGCCCTGTCACAAGCTAATGCTAATTCCCTGGAGCAACAAAAAACTGATTCTGACCAAACCGCAGTCATAACAACGTTTCAAAATAGCAGAGAGTATCTTTTTACCTCACTGATGGCATAGCTAGGTCTTTAGTGGAAACTGAACTTTGGTAGAATCGCTGTAGCTGCGCTGACAGTGACCGATGCAAGCTGTGTGTTTACATAGCCATGAGCTGGTCCGCAGAATTCAGATCTAACCTTTCCGTGCTCTAAACAATTCTGAGAGAGAGAAAGCTTCATCGTTCCCCAGTTGTTGTGGCACCCACAGACAGCGCAATTGATGCCAAACATGTTAAAATCGCTTAAAAGAACAGTTAAAAGTAGCTACAGTAGCGAGAGGACTCGATGTTGTTGTAGTGCGAAGACGGTCAACCGGAAGTCGATCTCAAAAATGGCGCCGCCCTGCCTCACTTCCGGAATAAGGTGAATACAAGCTACTGCCGCGCTGCTTACTACAGACTCGGGAGGAAGGCAACACGAACGGCTGCAACAGGTTTGTCTTGCTAATTCCACTAAGCATGCTTATTTTAAATCGTGTGTGTGTTTCTAATTGAATGTACAACTTATAGAGGTCGGACACCACCGCGGATAGGACGCTGGGTACTTGCTGGGTGACATTCATTGTGGAAATTGGTGAGTCTGTTGTCCTGTTATCAGTTATGCTATTAGCATTAGCCGCACTCATTTAACTTAGTGCAGATCTGTGATGCTAATGCTAGTAGGCCTTGGGTTGTTTATAAGCCGCATCGGCAATGTTTTTACTGATCCCTTTTTGGTTTCAACACTGTAACCTAGAACCTAGATTCCCAACCTGGGGTCCGCGCCCCCCCAGGGGGGGCGCCAGAGAGCTCAGGGGGATTGCAAGGCTTTGACTTCTTTGAGGGTGTCAAAATTAGATTTGCTTATAGACATAAAAATAATGATGAGAACACTATGGCATCATAGCCGGCTGAAGGAAAAAGCGCCGCGGTGCGTCATTTTTCACTGCATGCTGCATCGCCAAGCATTAGCCAGCAAAAAACTTTCCGAGGACCTAAATAACACATTAACAACTGTAATTAAAGTTGTAAACTTTATAAAGGCTCGCCCCACAAACAAGAGACTTTTTGCCCAGCTGTGCGAGGATGAAGCGCACCAGACGCTATTACTGCACACAGAGGTGCGCTGGCTGTCCCGTGGAAAAGTGCTTGTGTGTTTTATAGAGCTGCAAGAAAAAATAAAGGAGTTTGTGCAAGATCACAACCCACAGCTGCGCGAGCAACTTACTGATGCGTTTTGCATCAAAACAGCATATCTGGCGGACACATTTACTCTGTACAACGAGACAAACAAGCGGATGCAGGGACCGGAATCAAACATTGTGCATTGTAAAGACGCACTGGGTGCTTTTGTGCGTAAACTGGAGTACAGATCAGGAAAAATGTCAAAAGGAGCCTTGCAACAGTTTCCGCTGCTGATGAAACAGTCTGGGGGCACTGTGTGTGCGTCTTTACGCGCGGAGTTTACGCGGCACATGAACCTGCTGCAGGAAGAAATTAAGTCCCACTTTGCTGATGTTGATGAGTACTTATCAAAGGAAGCGTGGGTGGTCGATCCCTACACCTCCAGCCTTCAGGACGTGGAATACATCGGTTGTGAAGATGAGCTTGCCGACCTCCAAGATGATACGGTGTCAAGGAAATATTTTCAGGAGAACGGATACAAAAAGTTTTGGATAGTGAAAGGACACGCTGTTGCACTGAAGCTGGCCATGCATGCAATACGGAGGGTTATTCTTCCGTTCAGCACCACATACACACGTGGACAAAATTGTTGGTACCCCTCAGTTAAAGAAGGAAAAACCCACAATTCTCACTGAAATCACTTGAAACTCACAAAAGTAACAATAAATAAAAATTTATTGAAAATTAAATAATCAAAAACAGCCATTACTTTTGAATTGTTGATTAACATAATTATTTAAAAAAACAAACTAATGAAACAGGCCTGGACAAAAATGATGGTACCTCTATAAAAGATTGAAAACTATTTGACCAGAGTGACATGATTAACTCAGGTGTGTCATTTAATTGACATCACAGGTGTTTCCAAACTCATAATCAGTCAGTCTGCCTATTTAAAGGGAGACAAGTAGTCACCCTGCTGTTTGGTGAAAAGGTGTGTACCACACTGAACATGGACAACAGAAAGCGAAGGAGAGAATTGTCCCAGGACATCCGAAAAAAAATTATAGACAAACATCTTAAAGGTAAAGGCTATAAGACCATCTCTAAACAGCTTGAAGTTCCTGTGACAACAGTGGCTCATATTATTCAGAAGTTCAAGACCCACGGGACAGTAGCCAACCTCCCTGGACGTGGCCGCAAGAGGAAAATTGATGACAAATTGAAGAGACGGATCGTTGGAATTGTATCCAAAGAGCCCAGAGCAACCTCCAAAGAAATTAAAGGTGAACTCCAAGGCCAAGGTACATCAGTGTCAGATCGCACCATTCGTCGTTGTTTGAGCCAAAGTGGACTTCATGGGAGACGACCAAGGAGGACACCACTGCTGAAAAAAACTCATAAAAAAGCGAGACCGGAATTTGCAAAAATGCATGTTGACAAGCCACAAAGCTTCTGGGAGAATGTCCTTTGGACAGATGAGACCAAACTGGAGCTTTTTGGTAAGGCACATCAACTCTATGTTCATAGACTCAAAAACCAAGCATACGAAGAAAAGAACACTGTCCCTGCGGTGAAACATGGAGGAGGCTCAGTAATGTTTTGGGGCTGCTTTGCTGCATCTGGCACAGGGTGTCTTGAAAGTGTGCAAGGTACGATGAAATCTGAAGACTATCAAGGCATTCTGGAGAGAAATGTGCTGCCTAGTGTCAGAAAGCTTGGTCTTAGTCGCAGGTCATGGGTCTTCCAACAGGACAACCATCCAAAACACACAGCCAAAAACACCCAAGAATGGCTGAGAGAAAAGCGTTGGACTATTCTAAAGTGGCCTTCTATGAGCCCAGATCTGAATCCCATTGAACATATGTGGAAGGAGCTGAAACATGCCATTTGGAGAAGACACCCATCAAACCTGAGACAACTGGAGCTGTTTGCTCATGAGGAGTGGGCCAAAATACCTGTTGACAGCTGCAGAACGCTCATTGACAAATACAGAAATCGTTTAATTGCAGTGATTGCTTCAAAAGGTTGTGCAACAAAATATTAAGTTATGGGTACCATCATTTTTGTCCAGCCCTATTTCATTAGTTTGTTTTTTAAAATAATTATGTTAATCAACAATTCAAAAGTGATGGCTGATTTTGATTATTTAATTTTCAATAAATTTTTATTTATTGTTACTTTTGTGAGTTTCAAGTGATTTCAGTGAGAATTGTGGGTTTTTCCTTCTTTAACTGAGGGGTACCAACAATTTTGTCCACGTGTGTACCTGTCTGAGACGGCCTTCAGTGCACTTGTTACAATAAAAACAAAAGCCCATAACAGGCTCGATGCCCACCAGGATTTCCGGCTTGCAGTCACAAACGTAACACCTGACATTCCTCCTCTCGTCAGAGATATGCAAACCCAAGGAGGTCATTAGATTATGAACAAGATGACTACGTCAAAAAAAGGGCACCGTTTTTTTTTTTTTTTTTAAACACATTTCTTACAAAGAATACATTTTGTGAGTGTGTCTCATTGCCTTTTGAGCCACTTATTAAAAGTTCTACTCTGGTGCAAACAAGTTTTAAACAGATTATATTATTATTATTATTGTTCTTATTTTCAAGTAAACGTGGATGTGTTTAAATGGCATAATTCTGTTTCTGAATGAAAAGAGAACTGGTTATTGATAACAAATTTATTTAGCCAGTTATTGTTTTTATTTTCTTTTGTTGTACTTTTGTCTTCAGAGATTCATTTGGAGTTTTAAGGAAAAAAGTTTACTTTTACTAAAAGTGGTACATTTTCCGTGTGAAAATTTCTCATGCAGATATTAAAGTTCAAGTTAATTTCTGAAAACATTTTTTCCACATGCGATTCCAGGGGGGGCTCCGGCTTACTTGGATGTAAGTAGGGGGGGCTCTGAGGAAAAAGGTTGGGAACCACTGACCTAGAAGCACTTTAAGCAATGAGCTACAGTAAATGGACTGATTTAGAATTAGTTTTTGAGTGTTTTGAACTGTTATTTGAATGTGTATGCACTGAAATGAAATAACTAGCTAGTGTTAATAGAATTGAGTGAACTTAAGAATGAATAGTCGGCCCTGTTTTCCAAATAGGCCAGGTGTGCCTGGTTGGCACAGAACCACACGAGGCGAGCTGACCCAAAAAGGAGCCTGAACTAAAGTCACCATCTCAACTCAGTCCTGCGGTCTGGTAGGGGCTGTTGCAGCCAGTCCTCCCCTGTTCTCTCTGTCCCCCGCTGTTCGTATATGAACTGCTTTGCGCTATGGACTTTGTCTCTCATATCCCAACCCATGCGTTTTTCTATGGACAACAATACAAAACTCTTTCAACCTTATTGCGGACAGTAAACATTTCCACCAACAAGTGGAAAATTGTGGAGGAGAAAAAGAGTATTATACTCTGGTTGGTTGATGGTGTTTCTATTGTGTTTTGACCAATGTTTTTGTGAACTGTAACAAAAAGGGAAAAATACTTTTTTGTGTGTGAACTACTCAAGCTTGAGAATATTCTTAAATCTCTGCAGATTGTAAATATGTCCCATTTCAACTCACTGTAAATAACAATACACGAGCTACTTTAAAATCTATTCAATTGTCTGTTTTTTATTATACTGATGCACGCACCTCCCTAGAGACGAATTCTTACATCTTCTGAACTAGTCCATATTCATAACTTTAGCAATACAACTCGTACTTGCTACACAATACTCAGTGAGTATCTGCACAATGTGAGAATGGGTTTGAAGGCCTATATAAAGGCCCAAAAAAGGCCACCATTGTTAGTCCAGTGAACAGCATCATGCCGCGTCTATCACATGAACAACGTCTCCGGGCACTGGGTATGGTGGAGGCCGCTTTGAGCTACAGTGATGTATCCAGGCGTATGGGCTGTTCCCAACCCACAATCAGAAGCCTGGTCCAAAGCATGCGCCAACGGATTGCTGCCTGCATCCAAGCAGATGGAGGCCATACTCGGTACTGACTGTTGTGACTTTGTGTTTGGAAGGTGCTGTTTTCTTTTGTGAAATTCTTTATTTTGAAATCATTCTTGAAACTTTAGATTTTTGTTTCTGTATGCCAATATGCTAAACAAATGATTCATATGAAGAAAATCCAGTTTGGGGCTTCAAAATAAAAATTATGTTGAAAAATATAGTCTTAAAGTTTTTAACGACTGTCAGTGTACAATTATAGGTATATATGTCTAAATATTTATTAAGAAGCATATTTAAAAATAAATAAAAATATAATGATTAATTATTGTCAGTAACAGGTTATAATACGGGGCTCTGTTCTGCCATGCTTAGGAAATGTATCTTGTACAGAACTTTTCACTGACATATTAAATGACATAAAATAAACGATAAATTCAACTTACTTATGAAAGGTTTTCCCCTTTCCTGTCCCTTTTCTGTAAGTACAGTTAATTGCTGCACAAGACGGCATAATAAATGGTAAGAAACGTTGTATAATAATAAAAATACCGAAAAAGAATAACACGTACAAGTGCATGGGATTGCTTTGTTTTGACCAGTGGGGGACCACAGCAGGGCTTTTTTTTGGGGCTCGCAGGATGTCCGCTTTAGTATATCCGGTTACCTCAGCTTCAGCTGCCCAGTACAACATCCAGGGTTTATTTATAGATCAGTGGATATACTGTATGTGAGCTTGGAAACAATTCCAAACCACAGGCACATTGTTCTTCAGGCACAACAAACGTGTGACTGCAGCCTTGCATGGCTTAAAGTGAAAAATAATCTTAAGCTTAAATGTTTTGGGTTTTGGGTGGAGGTCGGGGTACATTCTAGCTCACCAATAACAAATTAAGATATCTACTTTCGCAAACTCAGACTACAGATTGTAGTAATACCAAAAAAGATCAGTAGGTCCTGTTAGGTACTCCATCAGACTAGAACACTAGAACAACAAATCATTAAAAACATGGAAAAGGACATTAATTCACCTTTTAACAATATGTGCACTATTTATTCTGAAAAGCAACTGTGTAGACAGCTACAGTGCTAAAAGAAAATTTAAGTAGATAAATAAAAATGTAGTTTGTAACAGCAAACTATAGTTCAGTTCAAATGCCAACAAAAAGCATTAAAATGCTCTCAGAACTGGGAACTTAAATAATCAGAAATACATAAGAAAACAGAAAATAATACAGTTTACTACAGAAAACACACACATCCATGTATATATTTATTTATATATATATATGAATGAAAGACAAACATGACAGAAACTTTTAATGTGCTTTGTCAGCATTGAAAACCTAAAGGGTAGGTCAACCTAACATCTATAAGATGTAGCAAATATAAAAACCTCTATAAATCTAAAATGTAAACTGTGATGTACTGTACAAAATCATGTTCAGCTTTGAGCTAGAAAGCCTCATAGAGACTATAGGATAGGGTTTGATCAGAACAAAGGTCAGTGAGCTGCTGGATGAATGTAGCCTAGCCATGCTACACCCATGTTTCTGACGGCACAAGGGTCTAGGGAAGCTCGACAGGGAGGGAGGCTGGCTAAAAGGTTGTCTATCAAATCCCTCTGCAGCAATTGGGTAGGTATACAACCAATCAGCGCAATGAATAGGCTGACGTAGTTCCTAGAGCACCGGCGGATTGTGGCTAAGTCCCATTAGCTTCCCAACCAGTGGAGCCAACTGGTATATTAAGGATTTGCCATATCCCGTCGGCATAAGTCCAAATACGTCTTTCTTCTCAATGAAACACTTCAGTGCCGTCCTTTGTTTATCTTTCAAGTTGAATTTTAGCTTCAAATCTTTAAGGGCTGTGGCCAAAGCCAAAGATAACTGTTTATTGTGCGCCGGTTGTTTCTGTCAGAATCGTCACGCCTCTGTCGTCACTTCGTTACGCCCGCCTTCTGACTCTACACTTCATGGTGATTGGTCCGGCCAGTTTTAGGAGAATCCAGCCTCGAGCCTTATGGAGGGTAACTAGACCCACCCTGGCAGAGAATTAAATTCATTGCCGTGGGTTGTCTAGCGCAGCTAGGCTAGGATGACTGTACTGTGAGAAAGAATTGAACTGAGTGCTGGGACTGGGTGCTGGAATAGAAATCTTCCCAGTTTATATGACTTCTGTATTATATAATTACAGTTTTCAGTCCAGTTTCCTTTCTACAGCACTAAACAGAACACAAGCCATCTTAGGTTACTTAGGTTACTTTGCTTAGTACAGTCAGGACCGTATACTGTAGTAGTTTTGTGAGATTGTGCTCTCGTTTTGATTTAAATCAGAATGTAAAACATTTGTTCTTGATGGGTGTATCTCTGTGGGTTTTTATTTTATCTAGACAGTCTTTCATTCGGCTACTGTCAACATGCTACTGGAGCCAAGACCAAAAAATCTTTTTCCTGTAGGTTCCCAACCTGAGTTCTTAAATTGAAATGCTGGAATTTATTTTGGGTTCAGTGAGTTATAGTTGCATTTAATTCCTTGATAATTTTCCTTACCAGGAATGATCATGTCCTGGCGACAGTCGTACAGCATCCCAAGACTGAACGGTCGGCCGAGCGCTGCGACCTCCATCGTCCTGCCGGTTTGAGGCTCCATCTTTTGGCCGAGACTAAATAACACAGACAGTTTGGTTTAGCAGCAGTTTGAGTTCCTCTGCTTTTACTTAAAACAAACAAAAAAGCCCTAAAAAAAATGTAAACCTGGGGGGTGTAAATTACACGTTTCATACAGAAGGAAGCCCTTAAGATGTCTCCAGGTTGATGCAGTTAAGTTACATGACTACCTTTTAAAATACCCTTAGTGCTCTCACACACATTTCTTTTTACTGTCAGACATTGACTCTGATCAAAACCACTTTAACTGTCAGGTTTTAATTTCAGCTCAGTGATCAAAAGGCAGCAGTGAAGTGGATTAAGAGCCAACATGTAGAGTAGAGCTGCTCTTTGCTTTCTACTAGTTTTAAAAGGAGAATTACTTCTGTTCACAAAGAATTAGAATCAGATAAAACGTTACCAGAGATGTTCCACCTCTAAGTTAAAGTGTTTATTATTGCCTTGCTGTTTTCAGTATTTATTCCAGTTACAGAATCTTTGGATGAACCCCAGAGCTCAGATTAAACAGCAAAGATACACAACAGTACATGCAACACAACACAAAGAACATAAATGTACTTACAGCAGAGATATGTGTCGACATCTGAAGGAGTGCTGCAGTTTCAGATTTTATATCCTCTGAGAGAGAGAGAGACCCACCTCCTGATGTTTATTCACTGATGGGAGGCAGAACTAAGAAGAAATGGACTGATTTCCCAGAAATGACATAACCCACTGCACAACTCACATTAGATTTGCTAATGTTCAGAAAAAAGTCCATGATGTCTCAGGCACATAGCAGGCAGAACAACGCTGCAAAGACTTTTATGACTGTTACCAGCATGTGTGCAGAGATTTTCTTTCACTTTCAGGTTTACAGGATGATTTCTGGGAATTAGTCGTACTTTTCTTAAATGGACTTGTTTCCCTGTTCACTTTTGCCTGCTGACTAAGACTTTCTCATATCTAAGATAACAGGAATAAGGCTGTTATTTTGCGTACACTGTACATATACGACAGAGCAAAGATATACAGCAGTGCATGCAATGCAACAAAAAGAACATACAATCATGATCCAAAGTCTACATGCACTGGTACAAGACAATGTACAGTTGAAGACAAAATGATTAGCCCCCCTATGACATTTTACGTTTTTTTTAAATAAATTTTCCCAGTTGCATTTTTAACAGAGCAGAGAATTTACAACATTGCACTTTCTAAACATGCTAGTTTTCTTTAGAAAGTATAAATTAATTGTTTTTGCACACAATAACAGAATATATTTCAGAAAAATGAAAAATTACAAGGGTCAATATTATTAGCCCCCGTAAGAACTGACCTTTTTATTAGGCCAAACCACAAACCACTGTTGTACAATCATGTGCTTTAACATTGTAATGCTCACAGGTTGTAACCAATCAATCAATCAATCAATCAATCAATCAATCAATCAATCAAGTTAAAACCAAGGGTTGTCCTACACTTTACGCACAATATAAAACCTTAAGTAAATAAATGTTTATTTTCTTGTTGGTGCCGGTTTTGATAAATTTTATGTGAAACTTTAACGTTAGATTTAATGCTCTCCAGAGCTCGGTGAGGTTTCCTTTTGTGTGTGTTGACCAGACAAGAGAGTTAGCATCCAGTAAATATTAGTTTGAATGTGATTTAGCGATGCGCTGTGCTAACCAAGCTAGCTGACCCGTCATAGCCTGATTAAATGTTAAATGTAGCAAAATTAAGCTAACGATGTTTGTGTTGTTTCATGCAAGCAGCTGAAGTGTGTGAAGAACACGAATGGACAACATCCTCAGTGAACCACGTCCTGTTTAGCTTTCACCCACAAGGAAGCACAGAGCAGCTCTTTCAGCAGTTTATTATTCTCTGTTCTTAGTGTTCACAGGTTCCATTTATCGCCTTTAACTTCATCTCTGCTGTTGTTATATAAATACAATACACCGTACATGTTGCTATCATTTATATCAAATATGCAGCATTAAAACATCAACAGATTCAGGTCAAGAGCTTCATTATTACGTTACTGCACATTTAAAAACTGCATTCTTTAACTATTCTGAACTGTAAAGATGTGTAAACACATGTAATAAATGAAATCAATAATGTGTTGCTGCCAGTGAAGTGTAAAAACTGAACAGTCTCAAGACAAGTTGTATTCTGAAGAGAGGAGCTGAATCTGCAGCTTTATTGTCATTGCTGGAAGGATGAGGAGGACATCAGTGCTGCTCTTCCTCACAGTGATGAAGGAGAAAAGACTCTTCAGACAACCACAGCCGGATGTTCATGTTCTCTGCAGCTCTCAGTCCATCAGACTATCCATCCATCCATTCTCTATACACCGCTTTATCCTCACTAGGGTCATGGGGGGTGCTGGAGTCTATCCCAGCTGACTCAGGCGAAGGCAGGGGACACCCTGGACAGGTCACCAGTCTGTCACAGGGCTACACATACAGACACACAATCACACTCACATTCACACCTACGGACAATTTAGAGTAACCAATTAACCTCAGCATGTTTTTGGACTGTGGGAGGAAGCTGGAGTACCCGGAGAAAACCCACACATGCACAGGGAGAACATGCAAACTCCATGCAGAAAGATCCCAGACCCACCCCGGGATTTGAACCGGGGATCTTCTTGCTGCAAGGCGAAAGTGCTAACCACTACTGCACTGCGCAGCCTTTCCATCAGACTAGATGTTCCCAATGAGCCAGACCAAGGCTGGAAGGAAAAGACACTAACAATGAGGAAAAGCTCTCCAAGGTTATTTCATTCCAACTGATGGAACGTTAAATATCAGAGTGAACACAGCAGCACATGAATGGAACACAATAGAGTGTCCTATTTTTTAATCTTATAGAAATGTTTGTTTTCCTGGTTGAGGCCAAAGAACATTTTACTGCCTTAGATGGACAATAAAGTTTATTCTGTTTTAATCTAATGTATCATAATTTCTGTTATACAGAAAAAGGAAAAGAAACTCACTCTGATTCCATGAGCTCCACAGTTACATTGTTTTGCTGTTGTGTTTCACATTAAATCACTGCAGAAAAAGAACTCATCTCTGTAGTTCAGTGTGATGATCATATCATAGTGACCAGACCTCAGGAATGTTACTGTTTCTGAAAGAATCATTTCAACAAATGTGTTTCTAAATCTGCTAAAAACAGTCTGAACCAAAGAACAGAGACATGAACCCAGAACTGAACTGAGCTTCATTCATAAAAATGGGAGATTAACATCCATCAGTAAGAATGTTCTGTGGAGGGACGTTATAATGTCTATCTGCTGATCATTAACAAACAGCACATTAAAACAGCAGCAGTTTAAAAACTGTAATAATGTTGTCGATCTCTTATGATTAATCAGCTGTGACCCACATGAAATTTAGTAACAGTTAACTTATTTATAAGGCTGACAAACCTGACTTTCCATAAGTTTTAACACTAAGTTGTGAAACATAATCTGAGATTTATAGAACAATTTTCCAACAATGTTAGAATATGTTTATCATCAGAGGGTACAGCCTGATATCAACTTACAGTAACTTCAGCTACAGTAATGTACATCACTGCTTTATATGTGATATTATCAAAATGTGGACATGAAAAAATCTATAAGTGTTACCAAGTTTCCTTCTTGTAACTGAGACAATAATGGAGAACAGTTTTATTTATTCTGTAGCTGACTAATAGTAGCTGATACAGTCATGTGGCAAATACTTTCACTTTCAAGATTACGAGATGATTTGTGGGAATTAGTTGCCTTTTTTTTAAATGGGCGTTTTCTCTGTGAATTTTTATCCTATGACTGTAAAACATCCTGAGGTGTATATAAACCAGCTGCAGAGCTGAGTTCACCCTTCATATCGGTTCAGAGGCAAACTGGACGGTAAGTTTCTGTCTCCTCATCATCTTTAAATGTTGTTTCACTGGATTTCAGCATCATAGTTGATTTTTGAACTCAAAACTGCACTCTGTCATTTCTGTTTGCAGCTTATTGTAGCTGATCTCAGACAAGCTTAACAATACATTCTTATTTTGTTTGAAGTGTGTTTTTTGTTATGTCTTATCTCAGATCATTGATGTTAATGTGAAGTCTCATTTAGGTGCATTTATTCTGACTTTTAATGAACCTTTCTTTTAACATGACGTAAAAACCTTTAAACATTTATGAACTGTTGGTAGCAGGCAGTGATTTTTATGAGTTCTGCAGTGAAATAAATGTTCTTTCTAACAGGGAGGTGAACGTTGTTGCTGGTGTGTCACAGACTCCTTCTGCACTTCAACTCCATCAGCAGTTTGACTGTCCAACACACTGACTGTAAGTAAATAAAACATTCAGCTTTCCAAACAAAGATACGTATTCTGGAGATGATGGACTGTGTTAGTATGACTCCAACCGTACAGCCTGAGAGGTTCTCATGACAAAAAATAAAACCCTTTAATCCTTCAAACGTGAATTATGAACTTTACATCTAGTTTCACATTCCTTCTTATTTAGTTGAATTGCTGTTGAAGTGTTTATTACAGGGAGATGGAGCTCATATAAAACCATGTTAGCTGCTTTTCTATGTGATGAAGTGTCAGAAAAAAATAATGTTGAATTTACATCAAATGTTATTGAAATTGTAATCTGTGTGCAACTCTTCATCCATTACTCTGGTTTGAGTTACTGATAAACTTTTCATTGCCCAGATGTGAAGCTCAGATCATAGAACACAGCAGAGTCTGAGCTTTATACCAGCGTTTGTCTCATATTTAAATACTGAAGGAAACACGGTGTGGAGACATAAGTTTTGTACTATTTTTAGTACTTTTTAACCTATTATTATGTTCCTGTTTCTCACTTGAATCAGTCATAAAGTAATGATTTCATACTATTAATAATGCATATCCAAACAAACAGCAGAACATTCCTTCTGATGACTGAAGTTGTTTTTCTGTGTCCAGGTGAACCGATTTGTCTGGTTTTGAAATTTCCGCAAATTTCTTCATTACCTCTAAATCTGGCTGACATTATATCCCACTTTAAATTAAAAATACACACAAAATAATGGATTTGCTTTTAATTATCAGTAGGCTACTGCATGTAAAGACTTAAGTAAAGAGAATAATGACAGTTACTTCTGTTAGATACTGTGCACATATTTTTCTAAGTCATATAGTTTCCACCATCATAGTACTCATACTGTCAGATTCTAGACAATTTCTCCTACGCAATTATGAAAAATATCCCTACTGCCAGCATTTTTGGTGAGATATATGTAAAAACATCACTGTTTCATAATCTGAAATTAATTTCCTTCACATAAAAGCTAGTGTAAAATATCTGCAGTCATACCATATAAAACATGGAACATCTTGTGGCTAGCCACAGACACTGACAGAATGATGAGAACAGAACTAAAACCAGGAGTTCCACAGTCATGGAGAAATGAACCATATTTGCTGTATTTTGAGCTGAAAGTAGAAAGAGACATTGTGGGGACATCATTAATTGAAAAGGGGAACATTATGGACCCTTTAAATATAAGAAGTTCCTAGAGCAGAACAACTAAACCATAAACATGTCTAATGTTTCATGTGGTTGTTTAAAGCCTCCGTGTTTATTTTGCATTTCAGGAGTTTTGGAGACTGATTTGAATCCAAAGCAGGAAATCACAGCAGCTTTTAGACTCAAAACTTGAAGACTGGACTGAGACCACCATCAGAGGTTTGTTGTAATTCATCTCTGAAACGAGTTTTTTAAATGTAATATTTGCATAATTCTGCGTGAGCGGTTACCTGCCGACTTAAGGGAAAAAACTGCACAGTTTCTGTTAAACTGATCAAACTTCAAGAATGAAACTATTAACATTGACTGGAATTGAAAAAGTCAACTTGGTGCTGTTAAAGACAAAAGTCTAAAAACAGAGACATGGCCTCTCCCTGTAAATAAAATTACCCTGACAGAGTAACAAATTATTTAATTGATTGGACAAAGATGTTCTTGACAACAACTGTCTCCATCATTGTCAAAGGTACAGAAGTGTACCAAAGAGGTTTTCCTGTTTTCTCATTAAAGAACTGGATTCCTCTACTGAAGGGAGGAGATTCAAACTTCACACAACTTACCAGCTCAAAAATAGACATTATTTCAGGAAGCCTGGCAATAAACTCAGCAGTTTTTCTTATGCTTTACGGCATCACTACCATTCTGTCTTTTAATCTTTAGAACTTTGCTTCTGATGTGCAACTCTTTGCTAAAAACATTTGACTCCACTGACATACATGAGTGTCTATGCCCTGCTTCATTTAAATACTTGTCACAGTGATCAGAGCCTGTATTAGTTCTCATGAAGGTTGAATTCTGGATAGTTTTATTTGTGTATGTTTTGTCTTTTGCAGATTTGGGATTAATAGCGCTTCAGTCACTTCAAGAGCAGAAGACATACACTTGGTCTCAATTATTGCTTTTTCAGAAATAGAAAAACTGATCCTATCTTGTTATTGTAAATTTAGTATTTCAAAGCTAAAATACGGGCTACAATGTCTGCTGTGTGGTCTAAGTTTACTGAACTTTTTAAAGCAAAAAACCTCACTGTTCGTCAAGTTCCCTTGGAAAAGACCAATTTAAATGTAAAGGGCTGCAGAGGTTTCAGTTATGGACGTGAGTCCACAAAACCTAATCGCACTATTATGGTTCTCGGAGCAACTGGATCAGGAAAGTCGACTCTGATCAACGGAATGATCAACTCCATCCTGGGTGTCCAATGGAAGGACTCACACCGGTTTAAGTTAGTTGTTGAAGATCAGTCCAAATCACAAGCTCACAGCCAGACGTCTGAAGTCACCGTGTACAAAATCAACCACCAGGAGGGATTTCAAATAAATCACTCACTGACCATCATTGACACTCCAGGATTTGGAGATACAAGAGGAATAAAAAGAGACAAACTGATCACAGAGCAGCTATGTAATCTCTTCTCTGCTGATGATGGTGTTGGTGAAATTGATGCTGTGTGTTTTGTAGTTCAGTCTGCTTTAGCACGACTCACACCAACACAGAAATATGTGTTTGATTCAGTTCTCTCAATCTTTGGCAACGATGTGGCAGAAAACATCCGGATTCTGGTGACATTTGCAGACGGCCAGCAGCCTCCAGTTCTAGAGGCCATCAAAGAATCAGGTGCCCCATGTCCTAAAACAGATGACGGGCTGCCAGTTCACTTCAAATTCAATAATTCAGCATTGTTTGCAGACAACAAATCTGATGATGATGATGAAGATGGAGGCTTTGATGAGATGTTTTGGAAAATGGGAACAAAAAGCATGAAGAAGTTCTTTGCTGCTCTGAATGGCATAGAAACCAAAAGCTTGAAACTGACAAAGGAGGTCCTCAGAGAGAGACAGCAGATTGAGATTTCAATTGAAAATTTGCAGATGAAGATTAAACTTGGGTTAGCCATGATGGAAGAAATAAAAGAGACAACTAAACAACTCAAAGATAATGAAGCAGAGATGAACAGAAATGAGAAGTTTGAGATTGAAATAAATGTCACAAAGCCTTATCAACATGACATTTCTGGTACTGGAAACTTCATCACCAACTGTCAGGTGTGTAATGTCACCTGTCACTATCCTTGTGGGATACCAAATGATGCAGATAAAGCAGGTTGTGCTGCAATGAGAAATGGATACTGTACTCAGTGTGATAAGGAATGTATCTGGAGTGTTCACTTTAATCAGAAGTACAGGTGGGAGTACGAGCAGGTTAAAGAAAAACGAACAATAGAAGTCCTGAAAGAGAAGTTTCTGAAAGCCAAAGGGCAGAAGATGACAGTTCAGGGAGTGATTGATGGCCTGAAGGCTGAATATGATCGTCTGCAGACTGAGGAGGTGAAACTGATTGAGGAATCCTCCAAATGTCTGAACAGACTGAAAGAGATTTCACTGAAGCCCAATCCTCTCTCCACTCCAGACTACATTGACCTGCTGATTAAAGGAGAGAAATCTGAGGGCAAACCGGGCTGGAAAGAACGAGTTGACTCCCTGATGACCATGAAACAAAAAGCAGAATTAATGGTTCAAGTAGAGAAAGGAAAGAAATTCCTGTAGAGTCCAGAATCTGCGGCCACATCCTCAGAACAGAACAAAACCCAACGTAGATGTAGAACCAGAGTCAGATGATGATAGAAAGTAACGTCCAGCCAGTTACTGTCATATTTGATAGATTTAAAAAAATAAATCACTTCAGTGATACATTTTGATATCTCTGCAATATTTACATACACATTTCTGCTGATTTCTGCTTCAATATTTTATGCAATATAGTAAAAAAAATGTGTTGCTAATTCAAAAACCTCCTTTCACCACTGCAAACAAACAAAAACCAATAGAAATAATGAAAAGCTGAAAGCTCGCTGTTGATTTTCTTTTCAGTTATACTTGAAGTTATTTCAAATATTTTCTGGTATGAAAGTTATTGATATGTGCCGATTTCTATCTGTGAGTAGTTGTTATGGTGATATTTTCTTCTCTTTCTTCAGTGTTCCAGCTGCTTTTAAACACTTTGTTGTGCAGCCTCATATTAAAGAGAAAAATCTGATTCTCAGTTCTGTCCTCTCTAATTTTAGGCTGATTTTGAAGTTTCAATCTGGTTTTAAACCTCGTAATAGAACAGAAACAGCCTTGTCAGTGTTTTAATGATCTTCTTTTGATAGTTGATTCAAGAAACTGATATTTTGGAGCTTCTAGATCTGACTGCTGCCTTTGACACTGAATTATTACTTATTATTACTTATACAACGTTTTGAACAGTGTGTTGTAGTAAAATTTTGTTTGTACTTAGATTAATTGTGTTTTTAATGTGATAATCACAATAAGGTCTGAACATGACTGTTAATCAGACCAGACTGAGTAGTTTTCTCATCTTTTGTCATGGTATGTGATTATGTTGTGACCAGCGTCAAGCACTGAGGTCTAATAACACCAAGACCACGAAACTCCTTGGCTGAGGAGTCCAGTTGTCTTCACAAGAAAGCTAAAGCTGTGCTGTGTGAAGGACAGATACTATTATAAGTTTACATTTTGCGTTTTTTTCTGGGTCAGATCTCTGAACATGAGCCTGGTGTCGGAGCTCTGCCCTTTCACCTGGAAAATTCACTTCACATTTATCCTCCAGAGAATTACTCATTGTTACTCCTTTTATTCTTTAATAAACTACAAAGACAAATACTGTTGGCTCTTGACTGTTTTTGCTACAGCTCATCCAGATTCTCCGCAACATCAGCATCAAAGGTTCTGCTCTGAAATGGTTGAAATTGATTGCAACAGACTGAAGCTTCTTGCTTTTCTTGGATGATTTTTCTTCCAATGCAGCCTTGATTACTTGTGGGGTTCCCCAAGGCTCCATTTAGGGCACAATACTGTTTCATTGTGCTCGTTTAGGAATTAGGGAAGGACCCACATGCAGACATCAAATGGGTGAAAGCATAAAAAAGCTTTTATTAATCTTACTGAAAAGGTAGAAAACAGGATGGCAGGAGAGCAAACACAGATGACAGGAGGTCCAGACAGAGTCCTAAGAAAAGGTCCAAGTTTATATCAAAAGTAGCTAATCTACAGAAAAGTGAAAATATCCGAATTAAAAACACAAACTGAGTTAGAGATTGTC
Organism: Acanthochromis polyacanthus; assembly: GCF_021347895.1. Classification (NCBI taxonomy): domain Eukaryota; kingdom Metazoa; phylum Chordata; class Actinopteri; family Pomacentridae; genus Acanthochromis; species Acanthochromis polyacanthus. The sequence goes on from NC_067121.1 coordinate 5,068,671, forward strand.
CAGCCAGATGTTCCTGGACATTGTGAGATCAGATACAAAAATAGAGCAACCAAAGAAACCCATCTCTTCTCTTTGGATTTAGATTTAAATAGAGCTGGATAATGTGACTTTTTTCTTTTCATTTTGTTGTAACCTTTTATTCCTATGTTTGATTTGATGATTAGTCTTATAGTCATTGTGTTTCATTGTCTATTTTGATTGTGCATCACTTTGGTCAACTCCTGTTGTTTCAAATGTGCTTATTAGATAATTTTGACTTTGATTTGTAAAAACATGGTTCCTACTGAAAGATGGAGAAAATAATAAACTACTGAAAACTGACAAACTGCTGCCTGTTTTCCTCTGATCCTTCACTGTACATGTTGATGTCTACCTCAGTCCATCCCACAGACTAGGGTGACCAGATCTCAATAAACCAATTGTGGGACAAAGAGCATACAGTGGGTACGGAAAGTATTCAGACCCCTTGAAATTTTTCACTCTCTGTGTCATTGCAGCCATTTGGCAAAACCAAAAAAGTTCATTTTATTCCTCATTAATGTACACTCAGCACCCCATCTTGACAGAAAAAACAGAAATGTAGAAATTTTTGCAAATTTATTAAAAAAGAAAAACTGAAATATCACATGGTCAGAAGTATGGCAAAAGTATAGCACAGGTGGGCTGGTCTGGTCCAAAAAGTCCCGGGCCGAATTTGACTCCCAATCCGGCCCTGATGTTACTTTGACATATACCACCTACCTCAGCATTGTTGCAGACCATGAACACTCTTTGATGGAAACGGTATTCCCTGATGGCTGTGGCCTCTTTCAGCAGGATGATGCTCCATGCCACAAAGAAAAAAATGGTTCAGGAATGAGTTTGAGGTGTTGATTGACCTCCAGATTCCTCAGATCTCAATTTAATGAACAATATGTGAGATGTGCTGGTTTGATCCATGGAGGCTCCACCTGGCAATTTCCAGGACTTAAAGGATCTGCTGCTAACATCTTGGCATAGGCGTCAGTTTAGGGGGAGACAGTGGGGACGTGTCCCCCCCACTTTTTGTCAGGGGTCATTTTGTCTCCAACACATTCAAATTCTTCACATGTAAGCCGTTGTAAACCCAGTTATTTTCAGTAGTATAGAAAATTCCGACGCTCCTGAACGCACCATCCGCACTCGGTCGAGAGTTGCACAGACATGCAGCACACCTTCGTGAGGTTAAAAAAAAAACAAAAACAAAAAAACGCGCAGATGCTAAATTTGCGCACGTGCCAAGTGGAAGCTCCGACCAGAGGCGTGCAGGGGCAAAATTTCTGCCCGGGAGAATTAGTACTATAGCGGCCCACAGACTCTTCTACCCACATGTACTGATAGTTCAATAGCTTGAGCCTCTGCCTTTGATGCAGTGGTTGTGAGTTCAAGCCCAGCTTGTGGCATTTTGCCGACTTTCTTCGACATTTTCTCAAAGTGCTGTGGTCTCCATCCCCCCCACTTTTAAAAACAAACTGACGCCCTTGCATCTTGGTGCCAGATACCACAGCACACTGCCAGGAGTCTAGTGGAGTCCATGCCTTGATGGGTCAGGGGATGTTTTGGCAGCAAAAACAGACCAACAGAATATTAGGTAGGTGGTGATAATGTTATGCCTGATCACTGTATAACCCACCATTTTGATTAACTGATCAAACCTCCATAGTTCAGTTTCCTTTGTGCTTAGAGAACTGGAGCTGCATCCAGTAACTACTGTTTGTTGTTGTTTTGGAGTCTGAGTTGAAGATGTTCGATCCAGCGTGACAAAGAAAACTCAGTGAGCCCATTAAAGGGTCATTTCTGAAACCTTAAATTTTCATCCTACCTGGCATGAGTCCTTACAGTAGGCCTACACTCTAAGAAATAACGTATCGGCTCAACAACAACAATAAACAATACAACAATCTGTATGTTTTCTGGCATTTTGGCCACTTTTAATGACATTATGTTCAACTAACAACCTATGCTGAGTTAGAGGGATTCTGCAGTCAGAAGTATTTTGGAATAACTGTCTGAAATTGTACGTTAAGATGAAGGAGGCCTGAATCTCGAACTACGTGAATAAAAATATAGTTCTCAAGCCAATTTCCTAAAGTAACATCAACTTGAATGAGATTTTAAATCAACTAATGTAGAAATGAAAACATTATAATGTCAACACAACTAATCAAAATCATTTTTACAATAAAGCTTTATCAAAATCTGCAAGCTAGATTTATCTTATCTTACAGTGATGCATTGAATTAAGTGCTGGCAGTAGGCTGTTTAAATTGCTTTCTGAGTGTATAACTACCTGCTGCTGTGTTCTCAACTAATTTCCAGTTTTAAAGCCAGAGGATCTCATAGACTCTCTTTGAAAATGTTGGTCTTCCACAATTCCAAAAAGCTGATGGAAGCTCAAAACGTTAGTTCAATTTTAGAATCTCCTCCAACAAAAACACACACTGGAGATTCCAGCAACAACAATATGCACAAACAGGTAATTTTTCTGTCAAAGATTAATCAAGATAACAGTTTAGGTATGAATGTTTCAGTGACAGCCTGATTAAAACCATACCCACCAAACCTACTTAAATGATGGGGTTGTGTCAGATGATGTTGATGATGGGACATTTTTTGTCAAAATCATAATCACTATACTCTAATTGAAAACTCTAAAAAACAACAATCTTAAACATTACATCACCCAAAGGTTTGTAAAAAAAAAAAAAAAATTTCAAAGTTGGCTCCACCACAGACATCTACAGTAATAAAATGCTTCCTGGTGCTACAGTCATACTTCATATCTTCCTTCATCCACCAAGTTTTTAAAAGTGTTTTCTTGAACCTGAGCTAAAGTTTCCCTTCAATCCTGTTTCTGTTCCTCAGCAGTGTTTGTTTTTTCTCTCTGCAGATGTAGATGCTCCACGTTGAATGTTATCGACCTTCTATGTGTTTTTAAGGTGTGGTGAGTTCAAAGCCTCATCAAATCCATTTAACCCTGATTGGTCCTTCAGCCTCGGTTTTACAGTTTGTTTCTGAGAGATTCCAATGAGCTTGACTCCCCATTGCACCATTTCACACAGACCCCTGAGGTAAATTCTGCTTACAGCTGCTCATTTTTCTGCTGTTTCTCATTAGCTGTACTTCATTATAGTCCTCCACTGTTTCTCAGCTCTATCATGCACCATAATTGTGTCTCCTCCAGCCTCTAGTCTTCATAGTTTTCTCTTTTCCAAACCTTCAAGAACCCTGAAACCTTCACTGTTTCCTCCCCTTATGACCATAAATGTTCCTGGACAGTTCATCTGTAGTTCTAGTGGCTCAGTTCATTTAAGTTTCTACGGTAAGCATCATTTTATTTGTTATGAAAATCTTCCTTTTCTCTCTTCTATTCCACTCAACATAATCACCAAAAACGAAAAATAAAAATGCTGTTTCTATCTCAGTATAATGTTGTCAATGTCCTCTTCTTATTAATCCATGGATACCTCAGTAACTCTGTGGTTAAAGTTTGTTGATTGTGTGTAGAAAACAGGAAACAAACAGCAGTCAAGCTAAACATTCCTGACCATCCATCATCCCTGACCTCCTCCCTCTGTGGACTTCAACAGCGTCCAGCTTCCTCTATTGTTCCCGGTGGACAGTAGTCAGAATTCCTGCATCCATAACGGAGCTTCGTCTCTTCAATGTAAACATATTGTCATGTTTCACCTCCTTCAGGCCACAAACTCTGGTCAGAAAGTCCCATGTGGACTCTGAAATCCTGCCTGTGGTCTGATGTGACCCTCTTACAAACCATGAGGGCATTTTGACGTTGTTTCCTTCAGTTTTTCAGCTTTTTGCTCTTGTTCAACCTGCTTTGAATGTGGCACAAACTCCACAGAACTTCAGTGTTTGTGTTTGTCCAGATGTGCTGTGAACTCAGCATCCGTCTTTGATGCTCTTCGCTCGGAGTCGACACTCAGCAGCGACGGGATTCGCTCACAAGCCTCACAGAGCTCCGCCTCCTGAGGGCTGATTGGGATTTGAACGCTCCAATCACCTTTCTGCAGGAACACAGAGGATTAAAACATTAAAAATGATCTCACATTCAGCTGTATTTTTGTCACATTGATACAGTGAAGCCCTAAATCACTCAAAGGGAGGCCAAGTTTGGCTCTATAGGGAATTTTTATTGTACCAACAGGTTTCCTTTGACTGGAAACGACATAAAAAAGTGTTTAAGTTTTTATTTATTTCATTTTCCCCCTTTTGCTTGCAAATATTCCATTTTTTGATCAATGGAAAAACCTTTATTTGCCACCAAATCAATCAGACCAGGTCTTAGAACTGCTAACAAACTTTTTCATGTCTGCATTAGGGTTTTTTTTATTTTATTTCCAGAACTGATTGGATGATATTGAAGCACTTGTCTTGTCTCCAAAACTACCATTACAATAGTTATAATTCACCATAAACATCTCACAGCAGTGTCTTGCTCTCTTTTGTCACTCATTGATGTCATTTTCATGCTGCATTTTCTCAACACTTTGTGACAGTTACAGTATGTATAAGTGATTTTGGATGTGGTAGTTTTAGCAAAAATGTAAAAAAAATGAACATAAAACAGTTAAAATTCATTAACAGCATCTCCAACACTCCGTCTAATTTTATTTTATCATCCGTTAACGTAATTTCCAGCAAGAAGAAACCTGTTGGTTAAATGCAGATTCATTATTAATAAAAATCTGGTCTGATTATGTTTAATTTGGAGCTTAATTGTTTATTCTGAATGTATATGTAGTAATAAATCGAGTCTTTAGGTCACATTGAACTGACAGGATCATATTTAAACATGATTATGTCCCAAATCAACTAATATCAACGTTTCTCCAGCAGAGTGCAGCAAAACACCACAGCTGGTCCACTGTATTACCAAAAGTATTGGGACGTCGGCCTTAACATGTACATGAACTTTTGTATAGAAGAAGTCTGAATGGCCAGGTCTTTGATTTTATACTCCTGTGGTCATGGAAGCAATTGGAACACCTGAATTCAATTATTTGCAGAGGTGTTCTAATATCTTTGGCAACATAATGTCATTCAAACGTGGTCACAGCCTGTTTCTCAGATCCTGATGTTTTATTTTCCACATTTCTTGGTGTCTGTGTATCAGACGGCACTGACCAGCGACTGTGGCAGCGGCTCTTTATGGAAATACGTCTGACAGGCGTCCGGCCGGCAGTGAACGACGGACCAGAACAGAGCAAACAGGAGACCGGCCATGACGATGACGGTGACGGTGACGGTGGTCGGCCTCTTCCAGGCAGCAGAACCTGCAGGGAGTCAGAACCCGACATGATCAGGACAGATTTAGAAACCATCAAATCTGTGGGAACTGAGAGGGAAGTAAAACAAAGAACAATAAAGTAGGAGTGTTAAATTAAAAACATAAACACTGAAGACAGTTTTCAAACATGGCGTAATTTGGAGACATTTTAGGAAAGTGGAGACATTTATTGATTGAAATTGAAAGAATGCTGGAAAATATAAAAGCATGGAGTCAGTTAATTAAAAAAGCAAAACATGAATGATTCTATGTGAGGACATTTTCCAAATCTGACCTAATTTATGGACATTTTTGAAAAGTGTGGACATTTTTTGTTGAAAGTAAAAATGTGATCGTAAGAACGTTGACGTGACACTTTCAGGTGAAATCAGAAACATGAGGACATTGTTGAAATTGGAATTATTATTTGAAACTTAAGAAAACATTTGTGGACAGAATTAAGAAGTGTTTAGGATTGGAGTTATGTTTATGTCAGTAAAATGAGGAACCTTATTGAAAGAGACTTAAAGCTTGTGTTGTAACCAGGCGTAAACTAACCGTGACGTCATCAGCCAATCAAACGCACGTTTGATTGGACCGGCACATTCAGCAAGTGAAAAGGGGTAAATGTAAGTCTGAACCTGGTCTGAACATAATGAAAATAATTCACTTAATAATGGTAGGGTCAATTGTATCCTTACAACATATGGGAAGACAATCAAAATTACCTATATTACTGAACTCATTATATAATGCAAATAAGGTTGCTTAAAAGTTGGTGGGGACAATTTGACCCTCTTGAAAAGTTGGTAGTGTTATGTCCCTACCGTCCCTATGCAAACCTACGCCCTTGCATCAAACAGACTGGACCGGAGAGCAACTAGGGGCAGGATTGGCTGAGGACTCTCTTATCCCGCCCACATTTTACCGCAGAGGCTTCTGTTGCTGTCTATCAAGTATAGCCACGCCCCCTGGCTCCGCCAACTTTAACGATTTATTTAAAATTCAGTATTGATTTATTTTAAGATCGGCCACCTGATCTCTCATTTTGACCATGAAAACTAACGGGGAAAAAATCCTGAGCTGTAGAACATCAGTCTATCAAATTTCATTTTTTCCAAAAATGAACTGGGGTCTATGGAGCAAAAGCTTTTTGGAGCCAACCCTAGCAGATGGAGTGATATTGCAAGTTTTTGACACTTCCGGGTTGGCTTCAATTCTGGAGCCAGATGCTACGTCCATCTTTATATACAGTCTATGGTTGTAACAAGTAATAAGTTTCCAAAAAGTTTTTTTTTTTATCATAGTAAACAGTATCTGGTACTCTGTACTAGTTTAGTTTGCTACATCTAGAAATTAAAGAACAGCATCCCTTCAATGTCCTGATTTGTTGCTGTGTTTGTGCTTTTAAGACAATGCCAGAGTGGTTTCTAGCGGCGTTGTCATGACAACCAGCTTAGAATCTTGTCTGCGAACGTGAGCAGGGTCTGGCTGAACCTTGCCCTTAAATGAGGGTTTTGTTTTTCCTCCTGTACCTGTGATGGACACACAGCGGATGTCGGTGCTGCTGCTGTGGAGCCGAGAGTCCAGGACGACCTGAGCGCTGACGCAGTACATCACTCCGACCTGCAGGGCGGCGACGTGGAGCACCGTCTGCTCAGCGGGCATCGAGAACACAGCAGCCTGAAGGAGACCAGAAGTCAGTGTTTTATTATGCTTTAATGTTTATGTGATGGGGACAGATGCAGTAAGCAGAGGGAGGGTTTAGGCTGAACTGCAGGCAGTGTTTCCACAGAACAGAGGAAAATGAAACACCATGGATGAGTTAAATAAATGCAGCATGGCTCAGAAACAGTGACAAGTTGTTGGAGATCCATCCAGCATGGTGAAACATCTTTCTATTGATGATGAGTAGAGCAGAGTGGAAAAGTCTAGGCAGACTGCAGGACTTTATGATGAAAAATGAACCAGCAGTGAAGAAAAATGAGACAGGAGCAACAACTTAAAAGGAAATTAAGAAGCTTTTCTCCATTCAATATTCAAGTTTTTCCTTTAATTTTTAACCTGTGTGAACACATACTATGATAAAAGACAATGAAATAAATACTACAAATGAGGTCAATTATTATTGCCTGCTAGCTAACTTAGAAAGAAAGAGATGGAAAATAAATTAAAGATACAAGCAGCAAATGTATGAAAAACAGATATATATAGAGAGAGAATGGAAAAATTACAAATAAAGAGAAGGAAAGAGGAAAAAGACTGAAGTAAAAGTTGACAGGAAAAATGAAATAAAGGAAGGGAGACAGCAGGAACTGAAGGGAAGTCAGAAAGAACTCAGAAGACGAAACAGAAGAGACGCTAACCAAAAGAAAGAAGGAATAACCTGCGTTTCGTCGCCTTTCTTCCACACCGTCACGCTGACGGCGGCTGAAGGAGGAAGTTTGCTGAAGGTCACCTGAAGGGCGTCACCGGAAGTCGTCACCGACATCTCTGGAACCGTCATCAGAGCTGCACAACATTCACTTTTTACTCTTTCTTTATCAAACACAACACGTCTGCTCTGAAGCAACAACTCAAAGACTTGATAACTTTTCTGCACCTTTCTTTTTATTATATATTTGTGATTTTTTTGACAGTTCTGACATTGTTAAGGTGAGTTCATAACGTGGAGACATTTTACTAAATTACAAACATGAACATGATGATATTTTTGTGTGTATCAACTTGGGGAGGTTTTAATGTTGAAATGTATGAGTTGATCATTTTAGCATTTTCACCTTTTTAGAAATCAGCTTTGGTGCTTAGATCAGTCAGATATCGATGCTGGATCTTGTCTGGTTAAACTTTACACACATCAGCTTCTACTGATGTTAAAGTCTTAACAGTTGGTGAAATGTCGACCAAAGACATTTATCCATTTATACAGACTTACAGGAACTTTATGGAGTCACAATACCACTCTTAATTAAATAATTTAGACTCTCCTAAGACCAATAATTAATCAATATTGTCGTTTTAGACAATTTCAGTCCTTTTACCCAGATTTCAAGTCATTCTGAATCCTTTTGAATAAGGTTTATAATTAATGTTAGATATTTTTGTCTAATTTTGGACATGTTTCAAGTTATTCTGAAAAACATTTGATTATTTTTGAACAGTTTCAACAAATTTAGGATGAATTTTTAGTTATTATGGACAATTTTTTACCCACTTTGGACCAGCTTCAATCAGAACCTTGTCATGTCGTAGTGGATACATGTCAGAGTCCACTGATGTTAGAGCCTCGGCAGTCGGTGAAATGTTGACCAAAGACTGTATTTCAGTAGAAATATGGATCCATCCATAGACATAGACACTTAAAAGAACTTTTTTGAAAATTTTGCACGTTTTTATCTTTTCAAGCTCCAGTAATGAGAATGTGTCTCTGCTGGCTGCAGTCAATCGTTCTGATCTGCTGGAAACTATTCTGCCTGTTTCTGGAAATATTAAACCAGTTAAATGGCTTCACAAGTAAACACTTTATTTGTATTTTTTGGGAGTGAAAACACCCAAACTCCAAGGTTGGGAGAACATTTGAAATTGTCAAATAGCAGAACAGCGAGCTCTGCGCTGGCCCTGCAGCAGTGTGTGTTTGGTCTTACTGTCTCTCCGGTTGAAGGCTCGGCTGAGGCGGGTCCAGGCTGAACGCTGTGAGCCGCACTCAGCTCTGACCTGCAGGTTGTAGTCGGAGTCAGAGCCGAGGTCGAAGCTCAGGTCGCAGTGAGTCTGAGGGATCCTCTGGCACTCTGCAGCGTCCACCCAGCTGCCGTTCCTCAGCAGCAGCTCGAACTCCCTGAAGGACGACATCAGGCTGAAGGTCAGCTCAGAAAAAACCTCCATTCTGTCACTTCATGTGTCACTAACATAAAGTCCACCGTCCTGCAGCCGTAAACACTCACTGGAGCACCAAAACACTTCCAACAAACCTCATCTTGTTTGCTGTTTTAAAAATGAATGAGCTTTTTTAACTCTCTGAACACAGAGCAGCAGGTTCTGGTTGTTTTTTTCTTGCCTGTGTCACATTTTTCCTCACTGTGGGCTCATTTTTCACTGCAATATAAAGTCAACCATGAAGCAGGACAGAGAACTCAGAAATGTCTAGAAAAAAACGTCTCTGCCACATACTATAGATATTCAGCTTTTGACATGTTTACTGTCTCTACAACCTTCTCCTCTCTGCTCTGCACATTAACTGTGAAAAATGTTTCATCATGCTGAATGTATCGTCCAACTACTCGTCCCTCTGCAGTCAACATTTTCCCCCACAGATGTTACCTGCATCAGACAGAAAATTAGCCTCCATACTACAGATATTTATCTATCTCCATGGTTCCTCACCAGACTCTTCCTCTCTCCTCTGCTCATCCTCAATAGAAAGCTGTTTCACCATGCTGCTTTTATTTTATTCATCCAGTAGCTTTGATTTTCCTCCCAGTCTCTCTTGTCGTCTTTGTTGTCACATTTGTGTGATTTTGTCATGTTTGATAGTGTTCAATGTCTGTTTTAGTCATTTTGTGTCTCATTTAAGTCTTTTTGTTTCATTTCTTGCAAATTTCAGCACCTGTCATAATAGTTATAATAATAATGATAAACTTTATTTATACAGCACCTTTTAAAAACAGAGTTACAAAGTGCTTTACAAAAAACATAACAAAAGTAGTAGAAGTCATAAGTTCAGATCTAAACAAGATCAAATAATTTAAATTATATTACAAATGCTCTAAATAACCCTCGTGTCGTCATGTGGGTCAAAATTGGTTTTAAATTTTGAAAATGTGGGAAAAAATATCTATATTTTCACAGTAAAACTTCTGATGTCCACGTTTTCAACACTTTTGGAAAATTTTTGAACATTTTTTGGTGGAGAAAAAGAAATGCTAAAAATATTTCTAAAGAACATTCACAAAAATCAACCAAAATCCAGCAAATGTTCTTAAAGAAAATCTTAATAGTTTGACTGATATATATGGAATCACTTTAGATATTTTTAGGATTTTTTTCTGCAAGATTTTTACTCATTTTCTGAAAATATTTACAAGAATTTTCTTCCCAAATTATTTTTTTTCAAATAAAACTTTTAGAGGACATTTTTAAGGAATTATTAGAATTTTCTTCCGGAAGGTTTTGCAGATTTTTAGAAATTCAGGGAATTTGTTTGCTTTTTTTTTTTTTTCCAGACAAGGAAGCCATATTTTTTTGTGCCCGTATGAGGACAGCAGGGGGGTTAAAAAAGTCAAATGAACAAACTTAAAATGTTATAAAGTGGCTGGTGAGACTTAGGAAGCATTAGTAAGTCTCTGAAAGAGGATTTCAAGCAACAATGACCAAACATATCATGTAGACTGAATCAAACGTAACATTTCATTAAAACTGCACTGCTTCCTGCTCTGTGTCCAGACTGCATCTGATATTAAAACAATAAAAACACTTTATGATTTAAACTCTGCTCATCTAAACCACAGGAATGTTCCTGAGAATTACCTGAGACTTAAATTCTAGCTGTGTGATGAATACAAACACACCTGTCAAATAATTCAAACAGGCGTTTTCCTTGTGATTTAATGTCTCAAACACCTGTGGCATACTTTCCTAACCTCATTAAATTACAGGTTCCTCCTACATATTTCACATTTTTACCCCTAAGGCTTCATATGACGCTGATGAAACTTGTTTTCACAGCTGCAACAACCAGAAGTGCACATTTATCAGAGCTGAAACGCTGATTTAATCAATCAAGCTGCTGAATAAATCAGCACAAGTATTGTATAATTTGTTAATTTGACTTAAAGTGAGACACTACCGGTGGAAATGTGCACCTTTTTCCTGCATTTTTATCAACTTTGGACTATTTTGCTTCCACAACATGTCGTTTTTCAGGCTAATAAATGGAGAAAACTGCACATTTAAGTGTTTCTGTTACTGTATTTATGCAAAGTCATGCTTTAATGAGATCATGCCTTGATTACATATTGAGAGAACACTTGTAATACAAAAACATAATTGTCTTAATTTAAGTAATCAACTGCGGAAGTGTCAGGGTGATTTGTGTTTGTTAAAGTAGTCACTTTCCAATAAATAATTATACAGTTTTGAATACAAAGTGTAATGTAACGGAGGAGTTTTTTCTCCAACAAGCAGCTCTGAACAAACTTTACAGTTTAATGTCTGATGATATTCTGAGAGGTTTCATGGAGAATTTTGTTCATCTATCAATCATTACCTGATTTATAGAGTTTTATTACTTTTTTTGGACAGCTGACAGTGTTTTCTGATCATTGGTAGAAAGAGAAACCCCAAATCTCCTCTGTAAAAACCTTTGACTTAAATTTGTCAACAAAATTAATTTTCATGCTGATTTTATCAGCTTGTCAGATTTCTACTCTGGACATTAATGCAAATGTGAACATTTTAATGAGATCATTCCTCATTTGTACATTTAAACGTTAAATTTCAGAAGTAAAGTAGAAACCGTTGTGTTAAAGTCAGTCTTAAACCTGAGGAGGTTTTATGTTGATATCTGGTTGTTTTAACGTTTCCTCTGTTAAAACTCAACAATGCTGTCGGGTTCACTGATTCACTGCCTCTTCTGTTGAAGGGTGAAACATTATTTCAGTATTAATGAGAATATTTTAGCGCCTACATTTTACTATAACGTCTTTATCAAAACACATTTTTATAGACTTTCCTTTATGTGATGTCGTCTTTTTATTGCTCTATAAATGGAATCGTTATCATTATTCTGACCAGGCGTAAACTAACCGTGACGTCACCCGTTGGTTTCAACGGCGAGAAAATGAAGCCCGGATTTTGCTACTTCCTGGTCGCCGTTTTGGATTTTTTGGAGCCAATGACGTAAAAAGCGTCATCAAACAGGCTGGACTGGAGAGCAACTGGGGGCAGGATTGGCTGAGGACTCTCTTATCCCGCCCACGTTTTACCGCAGAGGCTTCTGTTGCTGTCTATCAAGTATAGCCACGCCCCCTGGCTCCGCCAATTTTAACGATTTATTTAAAATTCAGTATTGATTTATTTTAAGATCGGCCACCTGATCTCTCATTTTGACCATGAAAACTAACAGGAAACAAATCCTGAGCTGTAGAACATCAGTCTATCGCATTTTATTTTCTCCAAAAATGAATTGGGGTCTATGGAGAAAAAGCTTTTTGGAGTCAACGCTAGTGGACGGCGTGATATTGCAAGTTTTTGACACTTCCGGGTGGGCTTCAAATCTGGAGCCAGATGCTACGTCCACTATATATACAGTCTATGATTCTGACATACCCCTGGTACTGGACCGAGTACAGGACTGTAGTGTTGCATGGAGCCTGTGGGGGGCGCCACCTCAGTGTGTGTCTCATGTCCACAGAGTCCATGGAAACTCTGCTGGGAGCCGGCAGCGTCCAAATATCTGTAGACACAACGAGATCTGACATTAACACTAGAAAACCCAGGTTTTGCCTTTTTTCTTTACTCCCAGAACTCCAGATGGCTCTGGTTACTGTCTGTTCATTTTGAAATGAGGACCGTTTCTGAGGAATGTGAGCATTGTCCCTGATAATGGCTGGTGATCAGCACACTAGTGCCTCGTTGTCATAACAAAAGCATCTGTAAACCAGGGATTAGTGCCAAGTGGCTCTTCTCTGGGTTCAATAGTGATGTGTATCAACTGATCCACTCTTGGGTTTGCTATCAGATGTTGGAATAAGAACCAGATTTATCATCATTCAGACTCGCTGAATCGTACGTGAAATAAATACAGCAGTAAATAAATAAAGGGCAAAAGAGATTAAAGTGAACAAAGAAATAAAACATAAATAAATAAAGTTAAATAAACAAATCTGACAATACAAATACAGCCATGGCCATAAGTTTGGACACAGCATGACTTATGTCTGTTTTGATGTCTATTACAGAACATAAGTACATTGTAAGTGACAATTTTGTGGTATTTTCTAAGATTCACAAGCGTCATGGTACTTGTGTCCAAACTTATGGCCATGGCTGTAAACGTGATGGCGTCTTTTCACATTGCTGTCAGTTTGTAAAACAAAACTGCTGCAAAGAGACACAAAACAGCTACAGAGAGATTCAAAACTACTGCAACTAGACATAAAACTGCTGCAGAGAGACACAAAACAAGATGAAAAAATGCAAAGTGACTTCAAAGAGATGCAACAAGATGGCAAACACAAAAACCAACTGCAAAGTGGCGTAAAACAACTGCAATGAGACGCAAAATATTACAAAGAAACACAAAACTACTGCAGAGACATGCAAAACAACTGTAAAAAAAACATAAATTTATTGCAAAGAGACAAAACTACCGCAGAAAGACACAAAACTACTGCAAAGAGACACAAAATTACTGCAAAGTGGCGCAAAACAATTGGAAAGAAATGCAAAACAACTGCAAAAAGACACAAAACTACTGCAAATGCACATGTAATGTTTACCGACACACAAATCAACCTTTAGTTTCGTCAATTTTGTTCCACACTCTATCATAATGATAAAATAAATAAAAACACCCAGAGGAGCAGTAACTGAATTACAGACTTCCAAACTGTAAAATCTATTTGTTTTATTGATGAAATCCAGAAACACAAACATGTTGAAAGTTTACATGTAAACACACTGCAGCTCATTGATAGATGCCTGATTTCTTTCATTCATCTCATCACCTGAAGCCATTTCTAAGAGCTTTGATGCAGATTTAGAGGCTGAAATGAGGAGAACTGACCATGCAGGTCCAGCAGGATCACCATCATCAGCTGACTCACGGTCCGCCTCAGCGTCATGACCACAGGGTCGAAAAGCAGCAGAGAAAAATAATCACGTCAGCTCCTTCATGTCCGAATCCCTCCAGTCATCTGCACGTAAACTGATCCACAGAATAAGATACGATCAGCAAAGAAAGCCTGGATACTCTCAGCTCATCCAGGAGGCCAATAAAAGCTTTAAGTCCACTGTGATGGCGGTTAAAAATCCAGTTTCAGGGTTGCATCTCCTCTGAGTGTGATTGTTGAACTTGTTTTCCAAACAACACTCGAATATTCTTTGTCTTTGTGAAGCTGGTGTGTCTGCTGCAGAGCAGGTCAGACTTGTTGTCAGTTCCCCCGAGGCATCAGCTGTCACAGCAGATTTACAGGTTAAATACCAGAGTTAGAGAACAACCGTCACATAACCAGAGTCAGAAAGTCAGTTAGTCTCAGAGTCTTAGAGGCACAAACATGCTTTTTGTTTGTTTGTTTGTTTGGTTATGTGTGTGTGTGTGTGGTCAGGTGCTGGCAATACTTGTGGGGACCAAATGTCCCCACAACTGTAGGAAAACCGAAAACTTTGTCACTTGTGGGGACCTCATTTCAGTCCCCACAAGTTAAACAGTGTTTTCTTGGCCATGTTGTTACTGAAAAAAGTAAAAGTGCAAAAACGTTTCTGTAGGGTTAGCCATTGTTTTGGTCAGGGTTTGGGGTTAGATATGAATGGGAGTCAATGGTGCGTCCCCACAATGATAGAAAGACATAGTGTGTGTGTGTGTCTGTGTGTGTCTGTGTCTGTGTGTGTCTGTGTCTGTGTCTGATCTCAGATTTCAAATTGTTTCCTTCACTGATCTGCTGCTACATGAGTGTGAACAGACGTTAATGGAACACACTAACACGATTTCTATCAAAACAACAGCAAGGACACACAAAACAGCTGAATATAGACACAAAATAACAGCAAAGAGATCCAAAATAACCACAGGAATGAAAAAAGAAACCTACAGAGACATAAAACGACAACAAAAAGAGACAAAGTAACTACAAAGGGACAGAAAATTATAACAAAGAGATGCAAAACAACAGCACAAAGACACCACACAACTACATGGAGACACAAAAAGATTAAAAATTACACAAAACAGCTGCAAATACACACAAAATAACAACAAAGAGACAAAAAAATAACCACAGGGGTGAAAAAAAACTGCAAGGAGACACAAAACGACGACAAAAGTGACAAAACAACTGCAGACAGACATAAAATAACAGCAAAGAGTCAAAATGAGCAAAGAGATGAAAAATAACCTGCAAAAAGACACCAAAAAAACTGCATATGGACACAAAATAACAGCAAAGAGCCTCACAATGAAAACAAAAAGAGATAGAACTACAAAGGGACAAAAAAGTGACAGCAAAAGGACACAAAACAGCTGCAAGGAGACAAAGAACTGCATACACACACCATGTACAGAAAAGAAACGGCAGCATGGAGACAAAACAGAATGACTGCAAAGAGATGAAAAACAACAACAAAAATACACAAAACAACCTTAAAGAGACACAAAACAACGACATGAACGCAAAAAGTCACAAAAACGTCTTCAAGTTGAGGAACGCATTTCAATCTGACGCTGTGAGTCATTTTAGAGACGTGTGTTCCACCTTAAAATGTAGCTTAACTGAAGGCAGAATGAATAAATAAAGTCATTTATGAAATGTTGTTGTTTACACTTCCTTAATTCTTACAACTGCAGATTCTGACATCAGTTTACACCAAACTCTATACGACAACATGTGTTACTGTGGAAAAACACAAACAGAATGTAATGGTTTAAAAACAGACAAAAAATGCAGTTAAAAAGCTGCAAACATCTGGTAAATAAATGGTAACGAGGAGCGAAAATAACAGCAAATATCGGTAGAGCAGTGATATTTTATGGCTAATTTAGACCAAGTAAAAATAGCTTAATTTTATGGTAAAATGTTGTAAAAAAATAGTTGCTTTTTTAAAAAAATACATAGACTGAAAAATGACGTAATTAAAAAATAAATTGGTACTTTTCAGTTCTCAATCTACACAATTTTTCTTTAAAATAACAAGAAATATCTGTAAAACAATGATGTTTTTAACTGATTTGAATAAAATAAAATAAATCAATTACAGTCAAATAACCATTTATCAAAACACAGATTTTTGATGTGGGAATTTTTATTTTGTTTTAACAGTTTTGTTCTGTTTTTTATTTGTTTGTTTGTTATACAGTTATATAAAAATATATAAAATTCAGATATTATTTGTAATTTAACAAAACAAGAAATAAATCAGTGAAGTAACAGTTGAACAAATATTTACCATTTTCCAACCTTTAATATACATGGTTTTATTTTGAAATAACAACAAATATCTGTAAAATAACTATGTTTTAACTGATTTAGATTCAGTAAAATAAATCAATTACAGTCAAATCATCATTTATCAAAATATAGATTTTTGGTGTGGACATTTTATTTGTTTTTTGTTTGTTTGTTTTTACAGTTTTGGCCTGTTTTTATTTGTTTGTTTGTTTGTTTGCTTGTTATACAGTCATTTACAAATATAAAAACATCTAAAATTCTGACTTCTGTGATTTTACTAGATATTATTTGTAATTTTACAAAACAAGAAATATATCAGTAAAATAACAGTTGAACAAATATTTACCATTTTCCAATCTTTAATATTTGTGGTTTTATGTTCAAATAACAACAAATATCTGTAAAATAATGATGTTTTTAACTGATTTAAATACAGTAAAAAGGGAGCAATTAATGGACAAAAGTTGCAAAAGACTGAATTATGATTTATAAAAACATTTTAACAGTTCTCACAGTTTGTCTAATTTCTGTTTCCTTTCACTCAGACTGAACACAAATATTTAAATGCATACTTAATGAAAATTAAGTTTTTATTGCCTCGATTAACTCTGTTTGTACCCTGTTTGGTGCAAAGAAATTTAACCAGAATTCTTGTTTACACTTTTAAAATTAACATGAAAACGAAAACATAATGATTATCTTAACATTTTGGACACATTATATTTATAATATGTAGTTAGAAGTGACTTAAGTTAACCCCTTCACTGTGTTTTTCTTATTTTAAACTAAATTTTCTGCATTTTTCCGAAAAGTCAGCATTTTTCAACCAAACTAAAACACAATAAACACATAAAACTGATGATAGGTGGTGATTTTCTGTCTGTTGAGGACATGAAGAGAAATGTGTGCAGAAGAACAATTTCTAAATATTTAACTCACAAAAACAGTCAAAAACAATGCGTTGTGTCTAAATGATAAACTGGCCATCTGGCGGGTTTCTCTACAGCGTGAGAAGTTTTCTGACGGGATTAAAAACGAAGTGGATTTTTGTGGATTTTCTGTTTAATTTCATGAAGGTTTCTATTGTGACCCAGTTTAATATCGTCTTGTTTGATGAAACTGAACAGAGAAAAGGCGAAGCGTCAGACTTTGGACTCTCATGATGATCAAACATTAACTGTCACCAACCATAAAACCATAAAAACTCGCCCACGCAAGCTGCTTCTTTTTATTTCAGCCTGAAACCAACACGCAGTCATTATGTTTGTTTTAATTCATTTCATTTATCTAAATTACACAAATACGACAAGTTCAGCCCCGAAAACAACCCAGATACAGACACAAAACTAACAGGACTTCATGGTTAGAGCTGATTTAAAAGAGTGATTTCATTCTCCTCTTCATTTATTTGACCTTTCTGTGACCATTTTCTTTCACTTCTTCTTCATAAACAGCTCCTTGGTTTGAGGAAATATGTGAAAAGTGAACTTCCGTTTGTGGTTCAGTGTTGTGAAGAGTTTGAGTTCCTCCAATGCTGATTGTTTGGTCTGATTATAAGAGAAGAAAAGACTGAACATGTGGGAAACTTATCTGAGTTTCAAAGCAATAACTGCCTCTGGGTCACTTGATTTTAGTTTCTGTATTAGCTCCATAAAAAACATATTTTTAGTTAGTTCAAGAAAATCTGTACTTGAAGGGAATTATGTAATGATCAGATGTAAAATGTTATCTATTAAGAGTGTCAAGTGGGGCCTAGTTCTTTGAGATCCCAGGAGCAACCACTACCTGAATAAAAGCTTTAAGCACACCAATGAAAAGCTAAAATGAGAAACTAGATAAGTTAACCACATGATTATGCTTATGCTTGAGGGAAGAATGATTTTCATAGGCTGATATATATTCTGAAATGATGTTTGCTATAGAATAGAATGATTTAAAATGAGTCATATGATCATGCTAAGATGTAATGATTAAAAGAAGTGATTATAAGTAAAAACTCTGTGTATGAGGAGAAGTAACCCTTTCTAAACTGCACATGTACAAAAAAGCAGAACTACAATGCTGGGGAAATCTTGGCCTGTGAGGAGTGCGTGCACATTTCCGAGTATGGTTATAGAAAGCCCACGTAGAGCGTCTTGATCAGTGTGTGAAAACGTGTGTGTGTTGGTAACTGAATCATGACAAAGTGTGTATAACCTGTGAATGTGCCTTGACTAGGCCTTGACAATGTGTGTGATCGTTGTGAGCCTGATAGTTGAGCAACCGAGCGTACAGATAATGTGTGTGTATTAGAGGATGGGAGTATAAAGGAGACAGAAACACTGAATTGGAAGTTCTCCCCCGGAGAGAGTTGTTCCCCAGAGCTGCCTGAGTGTTGCTACGGAGAACATTGCCAAAGTTCTGAGGAGTCATCACTGGACTTTTTGTATAAAGGACGTGAGGACAACGCTGGACTTAGGCTCCAGAGTTTGCTGAGGACATCGTTGGAAGCAAAGTTGTTCTAATTTTGTTCAACAAGCGAAGACCACACTCTGCTAGACGGAGAGTCCTGAGAGGTCTGCAATTATCCTAAAAAGATGAAGAGGAGAAGGCACCTACGACATCTAGAGAGGCAGAGGAGGCAGTAGCAGAGGGCCAGGTGACCCACCACAGCTTGGAGAGACGGTGACTTGCCATCAGCAGCACAGTTCTGTCCTGCACCTCCGTCTTGCCGTAGTTTTGTTATAACTGCATTGAAACTGTGAAATCATTTGAAGTCAAACTCTGATTCAAGATAATTACATTCCGTCTGGTTATGAGAATCATCAAGCACATGATTAGTAGAAGTGACGTAATTCACTAGAACTGGATATGTGCAGCGTTTTTTAGCCTCCTGTCCCGGTTGACACAACGACCAGTGTACACGGTTGTCGAGGTTATCTGAGGTGTGGCCGAGGACTCAGTCATCATCATCATCATCATCGGTGCCTGGCAGGAGGTGAGGGGAACTTTAGGGAGCGGCTCGACACTTTATGACCCGTCCAGAGTGTAAAGTCCTCGTGTTGGAGCCTCAGACGTCACATTAACGAGAAACAACTGAAGGAGACACAGCAGAGGCTCCAGTAACCCGACCGAGGCTTCACCTTCCAGGACGAGGCCTTGAGACTCCGCCACGTTCCGAAGGCTTCCTTGTTTTTTAGTCTGATCGCAACAGTCAGAGTCCCTGCGTTTTTCATTTTAAGGTGGTTTGTCTGGAAACGCTGCAACCATGTCGACGGCTTTGGAAGGGACCGGGTTCATCATGTGCATCATCAGCTGGCTGGTGACCGCAGCGTCGCTGGTCAACGACGAATGGAAGATCTCCACCGTGTCCGGCAGTGTCATCATCTCCCAGAGGCAGTTTGAGAACTTGTGGCACTCCTGCGCCGAGAACAGCGCCGGCATCGCCGAGTGCCGGGACTTCGAGTCGATGCTCGCCCTCCCTGGTAAGACCAGTCCAAGTCCTCCATATGAACCTGTCTAACAGTACATTTATTGTCAGCCCTTTTAAGTTTACAGATGAGTTAGTATGTCTTTAGATGTGGTACTTTTAAAAACACATTTTAAAACTCTAAATATCTGAAAGAAGCTTGAAATGAAAGTCAATCATCCAGTGAAGTGACATGAAGTGAAAATCTTTCAATCTGAAGTTTGTCTAGAAAACATAAATTTAATTTTCTTGTTTGGAAATTAAATGATCTGAAACATTTGAGGGGTTAAAAGCAGAGTGGTCTAACCCACAAAAAGTCAGAACCGAGTTTTATATCATTTCTGTAAAATTTTATGGTCTAGATTTTAGTGTCAGAGTGGTCTAACCCACCACACAAATATAGAACTACAGTGGCGCTTCCAATGTTAGATCATTCTAGAAACCACAAAACTTTGAACCTGTTTTTCACCAAAACTACAGAAAGTGGGTCAGACCACTCTGCTTCCTAACCCTTCAGTTTTAAGGCTCGCTTTACTTCTTGTGAAACACATTTAAGAAGCAACGAGGTTCCTGAGTTTTACATGACGTCAGAGAATTCAATAATCTACACAGATCTGAACTTTTGAGCCATTTTTTGAAAGGTCATGAGATCAGTTTAACAGAAAATAGGCCAACTGCCATGTAGCACCATTTCTGAAACTGTCGTCCAAAGGTTGGTGGAAGTTTCCCGCCGAAAACAAAATAAAGATCGATTAAACTGTTTGTCACATCATATTCAGGGAAAACACTACATCATATTAATTTAAAAGTCATTAGTAATGAAGTCAGTTTACCAGCGAGTTGTTTTTTCTTCCATAATCACCATAAAAAAATTATGTAAGATTATCGTTTAGGCGCCATTTTGAGCTTCCTCCTCCGCTGACGGTAAAATGGAGGGAAACAGGAGCAGCCAGTCGTGTTGATGCTTCTTCACTTTAGTTAAACTTTAATGTGTATTTACTGTGTTTAGGTTGAAAAATATCTTATTTTTAGCCGTCGTGTGTTTGTTTGGTGGTAAAACTGTTGTTGTAGCTGTCTTTTAGGATCAGAGACTGATCTCTGCAGCAGTTTTTCCTTAAAATGAGGAAATACGTCTCATACACTGTAAAAGCAGGGAACATTTTCAACAGTTTTTTATTGTCATTTTTTATTTTTATTTTACTGATTTTCCCAATTTTGTTAATTTCTAGTAAAGTCACACAAAAAAGTATTAATTTCCACGATAACAAGAAAACAGGCCACTAAAATCTACGTACATTTTTTAATTGTTCTTTTACAGCGCTTGACTGTCAAATTGCACTTTTAAAAAAAATTATAGGCCCTTATTTGAAGGAAAAATTATGCAAATTAAAGATTGTAAAATGCTAAATTATTTTTAAAAAATGGGATTGTATAGATTTTTCCTGCATTTTTTGGGGAAAAAATGAAATAAAATATTATTTTAGATTAACTTGCATGATAAAAAATGGTATACAATGTGTGACCATGATATGACACTATTTAAATCTGCTAGAAAATCTGCTAGAAAACACTGTTATTTTGGATCATTCCAGGCATATTTCCCCATAAACCATCTGTTTCTGTACTTTTTCGATGAGTTCATGAAGACAGAAGCTTCAGCTGTGTAAAGAGGCGTCAGTGTTAATTATTACACCCGGTCTTGTTTAAATGAGACCAGCCTCGTCGTCCATCAGACTCCTGGTGGTTTCACTGGTCGTCCTGCTGAAACTCCCTGAAGCCCATAAAGAGGCGCAGCAGGTTTTTATGATCATTTCGTTAATATATTACCACACCAGCTGTAAACCACTGAAGATACTACTTACAGTTCCTCCTTTTGTCAAAACACAGTGACTTTTTGACCAAGCTTTAAATATGTTGCTGGTAGGTGGATTATTCCCTCCATGTTTCCATCCTTTATGCTAAGCTAAGCTGTAGCTATGAGACAAGTCTCAGAAAAAGACCAAAAAACTACCCCTTTAAATGTACAATGTCTTTAAAAAAAATCATTAAAAGATGTAAAAAATCTGTCAGTAAAGGTGAAAAACATTTGAATACTTTAACATTGAAAAGCTGTGAAGAATAATCACAATTACCTGTAAAATTCTGATATTTTCTGCTCAATTTCAAACAATGTAAATTAATATTTATAAAATTACAGATACAGATTTGGCCAGTTTTTGTTTGTTTTCTTTTACAGTCAAGATATAAATTAGTTTTTTGTTTTTTTTAGTTTACTAGATATTATCTTTAATTTACCACCACGAGTCAAATCTGTAAAATAACAGTTAAGAAAATATTTCACGTTTATTTTTCTGTCTTTAATATACAAACTTGATATGGATGTTATTTGCAGTTTCCTTGATGAAGATCTTTTTTTCCCCCCAGATAATAACAAATATCTATAAAATAATGTAATACAGTTTAGAAAATTATATAATTTTAAAGTCAAATGTAAAAATACAGATTTCTGATGTTATTGAGGGTTTTATTTGTTTTGTTAGGGCTAATGTCTTTTTTTATTTTATTAATTCTTATCTTATTTTATCTTACTTTTGTCATTTTGTGTCTCTTTCAGGTTGTTTTGTCTCCACATTCTGCTGATATTTTACTGTTTACAGTCTTCTTTTGGTGTTTTTGTGTCTTGTTTTTTGTTGTTTTGTCTCAGATTTAGTTTTTTAACAGAATGTGGTTCAAACTGTTCATGTTGTGGAGAAATTCTGAATCACAGGATGTAGAATTTGATGAAATATCACAATGTTTATCATATATTTTTAATTTTCCTGTGAAACACATGATATGTTCAAGGACCGACGGATAGTTGTAAATCTGATGATTCTTTCTGTTTTTACAGTTTTTGACTTTCAAATGATCATTTTAGCATTTTGCCTTTTTTATGTTTTTTAACAAAAACTTATTTCAAATGAGTTTTTTCTCATGAACCGTCTTTAGTGTTTTTTAGATTATTGAAAGTTTATTCTCAAACACAAGACAAACTACACTGATGTGTTACTCTTTGGGAGTTCAGATTGTTTTCAGTTTCTTCACTAAAAGTATCTGGGAGCCTCTATTGAAGCTTTTTTTTAACGTTAGTTTATATTCTGACCACATTTCCCATCAGCCCCCTCTCTCTAAACACATTTGAAGTGATTTATGTCCTAATCTGAGCAGCAGAGACTCTGTTTATCTGTATTATCTGTCAGCTTTATGTTTGGTGTCAACAGTTATGCTGTTAATAACTTATTATCATTTCATAATTTTAATAAATGTAATAATTTCCTCCTGCAGGTCACATTCAGGCCTGTCGCGCCCTCATGATCGTCTCGCTGCTGCTCGGCCTCGGCTGCATCATCGTGTCGCTGCTTGGACTCAAGTGCATCAAGATCGGCTCGTCCACCGACCAGACCAAGGGCAAGATCGCCGGCACCGGAGGCATCCTGAGCTTCCTGGCCGGTGAGTCGAATAAAAAAGCTTCAGATGGGCTCAGATTTAAAGTCAGGTTCACCACGACGCTTAGCTGGTGAAGTCTGCAGGCTGTTAGTGCCTCAGAAATTCTGAAAAATTACAAAGTTTATATGATAAATGACTATATTCTAGATTATATGAGAAGAAACCTTCACTTTATATTTGTGGTCTGTTTATTAGAAGATGAAAATGGATTAAAAACACCAGATTTTGCCTTTAAATGCTGCTTTTCATTGGTGTGCAACGTTTTCCTACAGTGACCTGAAACAAAAAGAGGTGTTTAAGTGCAGACATGTTGGTTTAACGGAGTGGAAACGTTATACCAGCTGTTCCTACATGTAAAATAAGAGTATCTAGAGGCTGATCCTGGTTTTTAGAATATTTCAGATATGATGTTTACGTGGAGCACAGAGAAGTCTGATTGTTTATATCTAGTGCTGAGTTTGTGTCCGCAGAAAATGAAAATAACTCATGTTTAATATATAATATGAAAATATACTCAAACTAGGATGTGTAGATCTGGATCAGGAATGATAAAATCTGTTTTTCACTGATAGGTGTCGACCCTTAGCTTATGTCTGCTGTCACATCGGTTTCACAAATTTGAATAACTTTTGAAACAACGGCTTTATCGTCACTAATGTTTATAAATATATAATAATAAACTGAACATTCTTCATGTGTGCTCAGCCTCAGAAACATGACCCAACCTCAGCCGTTATTATTCTGTTTAATCTTGGTTTTATTTGAACTCATGCGCTCTAAATGGGAGCTCATTAATTACCACTGAAGTCTTTGTCATGGTGCCCCTTTAGTGACTTTACTGGTTATATGATGCATACTTTCACATACTTAACTATAAACAGCAATGAGCATGGTCTTGACAATGTAAAGTCACCCCAGAAATCATTAACCGCCACAAAAATCTTTGTCATGGTGCCCCTTTACTAGCTAAACTCCCACAATGCTCTGTGCTAACCAGCGTGAACTGCCTGTCGTCTGAGTGACGCCTCCTCTGGTCTCTACGGTATTAAACAGGAAGAGGAAAGTAGCACTGGGTATTTGCAAATAGTAAATATTATGTTGCTCAGATCAAAGCGGGATAAAAAAGAAAAGAAAACTGAAACACTTAAATCAGACAAATGTTATCGTATGGAGGCATTCATGGTACAGAGTCATCACTGTGGATCGTGGCCAAAAATTAAATAAATATTGGATGAAATGAGCATTTATGACTTGTTTTGTGTGTTTGCAGGTCTGTGCTGCATGATAGCTTGTTCCTGGTACGCTTACCGAGTGGTTGAGGACTTCAATGACCCGTTCTACATGGGCGTGAGGTGAGTCCACCCAGTCTGGTCCAGTTTAAACGAAACTGATGCTGACGATTCACATTTCAGTTTGTGAAATATGGAAAGGCTTATTTTATGAGGTTAGACTGTAGTGGTGATAAAATACATCAAAAATGGAATCTTCTGCACAGTTTTACTGATGTGTTCTCTAAACATTTAAAGATTTCACCTCCTATTTTTCATCGTTTCAGGATTCAGCATTGGATTCATGTTTTCTTAAACTTTGTTGTCATGTTCAGATGTGTGTAGTTTAACAGCGCCTCCTGTTTGCTTACATGGGAAACAAGTTGCTTTTTAACCAAAACTGTACAAATTACTGGAAACCTACAGGCAGCAAATATGTTATGAATATATTCAGTTAATAGAAATATTGTTTATACCTCCTTTTATTAATGTTTACTACAGCTGTGTGTGCATGAAAGGATGTCTTAAAGGCAGCTTCTCGTTGTGTTGCACAAACAAAACATAATTTACTGTCAGAGCAACAAGAAAATAGTTTTTTTTGTGCATCTAAAGGTGCATGCAGATGAATGAATTTGAAAATGTCTGTTTTTGTAGGTAACCACACCAGCGTCTTTGTTTCTGTGATGCTTTTATTAGGTGTTAAATGGAGCTGTGGTTGTGTGTTTGCAGGTTCGAGCTGGGTACTGGTCTGTACTTGGGATGGGCTGGAGCCTCTCTGGCCATCCTGGGAGGAGCTTTACTCTGCAGTGCCTGTAGGAGAGCGTCACCTGGTGGCCAGAAAGGGTAAATACAGACACTCCTCGACTTTATATCGTCTTTTAACACCCTTTTAAAAATAATCTCTGACCTAACGAGAAAAAACCTCCTTGTCCTTTTAACATTTAACAGCCAGAATGGATCTGCAGTTATCTGTAATTCAGTTATTTGTACCGTTCACGTGTTTCTTATATTGATATTTAAGATTCAGCTGCTAATACATGAAGCAGAATTTCAACTTGTTCTAGTTTCAGTTTCAGATTTCTGTACTTTAATTCTGACTCATCATAGTCATGCTTCAAAATTTATCTGTTTCATTTAAAGTCAATACATCTAAATTGTCATTTTTAGACTTTTAAATCGACGTAGAAATTTCAAACTAGAATTCTGCCTCGTCAGAATCTAAATACAAACGTCTTAAAGTTCTGACTCGGTAATATGGGGTTGGGGTTAGGGTTAGTTGCAGGCCGCTTGCTTTCCAAAAATATTGTGAAACATATTACAAGCATATTTAACCGCATGCAGTGGACATTTTACGGCCGTGTCAAAGCAAATTTGCTGCAAACTTCAACAAGTTTTGGATAAAAGATGCTTTTGGTTTCTCAAACACCACCTCAGCAGCCGTCATTACTTCTGCTAACACTGTTAAAATGCTAATTCTGCACATTTAAACTCAGCTATTAAATGTTAAAACTGTTTTCTGCATTTTTCCAGTTGAGGAACTTTCTCAAAGATTCCATCAATCCAAGAAGGTAGTTCTAATCTGTGAGGCGTTTTTTTTCTGTTAGGAATAAAACATGTAATGAAAGATGTCAAACCTACGCTATTACATATTTTCTATCACTCAAAAACTCCACCGTCAGGCTCTTGAAGCTACAGATTGTGTTTTAAAACATGGCCGGCCTTTAAAAGCTGCATTCCCTCAAACAGCCAGCAGGGGGTGACTCCTTTGGCTGCAAGAAGAAATCTGACTGTACAGAAACTGAGCCGACTTCTCTCTTCGTCGATATTTTCTGAATGAGTTCATGATCTTTTCTGGTGATTTGGAGCGTCAGACAACACATTGTGATGTTCATTTAGTAAATTCTAATGAAATTTGAAAGAAAATAGACGATGAATCAGGTTGCTGTTTACAGTCTGTGTTGGAAGCTCACAATCATTTTTACATCTTGTCTCTTTGAGCTTTAAATCTCAGCCGCTTGTTTCCGCAGTAAATACTCAGGATGCACATTTTAAGCAGTCAATTTTAGTCAGTCACGTTAACAGTCAATCTATCGGTATTTTAAATGAATGAGATGCAGCGTTTTTTCTATTAGCTGATTAAAAAACTCCATGACTTTATAAGTTGGTGTTTATTTAGAGTCTCTTTGTGTCACATTTTGATCATTTTATGTCTCTGTGATCGTTTTGGTGGCTGTTTTTTTGGTCATTTCTATGCACTTGTGTTTGCCACTATATCTATTATGACTTTCTTTTTTAATGTGATATTTTTGGAATCATTTTGTGTCTCTTTAGGATATTTTCAAATTTTCAAGCATCATATCACTGCAATTTTTTAGGTGCATCTGTGATGGTTTTGCAGGGGTTTTTTTGCTCAGTTAGTGTTTATTGAATATTTTTGTGCATTTTTTTTGCTTATTTGAGTATTTTTTAAGCATCACATTATTCCGTTGTTTACATATCTTTTTCATTGTGGTGTTTCAAGTTTATTTGTGGTTGTTTTGCAATTATTTTTCTGTTTTTAGCCACTGATGTCTATTCTCATTAGAAATTAGAAGAAGAGATAAAATAAACACCAGGTTACTGAGCTTTACGTCAAATAGTAAAAGATAATGACTCCGTTTAAAGTTACTTTTCAGTTTCTTTTCTTAGCAGCGACCTACAAGCTGAACATTTGGAGTTTTTCTGAGGATTTTGTTCTTCTTTGTTCTGCTCTGATGTTGTCAGAAACGTGACTTTATTGTCTGACTTTGTCTTCTTTCGTTACAGCGGTTACTATGCAAAACAACAGAAAGTGTACACGGCCACAGCCAAATCAGACCAGGAGTCGAGCAGAGCTTACGTCTGAACTCGCACATCTGCACCGTCGCTGTCTGGAAGTTTCACCACAAAACGTAAAGATAGAAGCCCTCCTCCGTGTCTTCAGTCGTCGCTTTTCTTTCCTTTTTCTTATTTGTTTTTAATGAGGTGAAATCTGTAATCTTAGCAACCCATCAGGAAACTGTAGATTGCTGTTTAACGACTGTTTTAATTCTGTTTGGAGTTTGTTTTTACCTGAATAAACTTTGTATTACATAATAAAACCAGCTGGCGTGGTGTTTTTTTTTTTTTACAGCGTCCATGTTGTGATGCTCATATTAAACAGAAATATCATGATAGTTGAGCTCAAATATTCTATAACTTATTACTAAATACAACAGTTATATACAATATATGTGCATGGACAATAATTAAAGCCAACACATGTGATCCATCCGGTCACTGTGAGTTTTCCAGAGTCATTTTGTACCTTATTTGCAACTCTTCTCAGACGTTTTTAACTTCTTTACGAGAGCTTTTAGCCCTTTTCAGTCTCTTTATGATTGAGTCTGAGCTCGTTTTACTTCTCTGCAATCATTTTGGGTGTACTTGGGGTCATTTTGCACCAGTTTCTGGACATTTTGAATGTTTTGGAGTCTCTTCTTAGCCATTATGATTCAATTGTTTTGTGTCTTTTCGCAGTCACATCTCACCTCTTTTTGGTCATTTTGATATATTTTTTTGTCATTTTACATAAATTTTTCTGTCATTTTTAGCTTTTTCGGGCTCATTTTATGTAATTTTTCATGTGTCTGTGGTTCTTTGTGGTCTGCTTATGGTCATTTTTTAGCCCTTTTTGTGCTTGTTTTGTGTGTCTTTTTAGCCTTTGTGAGTCTCGTAATTACTTTAAGTGTCTTGGTTTTTATTTTTCATCTATTTGTGGTTGTTTTGAATCTGCTTGTGCTCAATTAGTCCTTCTTTTTTGCCATTTTTAGTGTTTATGACGGCATATAGAAGCTAAACAGAGACTTCCACCCACTGCCATTTGTTGATGAACACAGAGTGATTTCAGTGTGTGTGCCGTAATCTCCAGCG
Organism: Acanthochromis polyacanthus; assembly: GCF_021347895.1. Taxonomy (NCBI): domain Eukaryota; kingdom Metazoa; phylum Chordata; class Actinopteri; family Pomacentridae; genus Acanthochromis; species Acanthochromis polyacanthus. The sequence continues at coordinate 5,097,267 of NC_067121.1, forward strand.
TGATGATGATGATGATTAATGCAGCGCAGGCGGTAATCCACCTGCTGACGGGCAGAACCGTGGATTAAAGCTCCACAGCATCACCGAGTCTATCTATAGACGCTGATCAGACCTGCTGTTCAACCTTCAGCTGCTTCCGGACAAACTCTGGATGTCAAAAGTCCAAACACGCCTTCATCTTTCTGCCCATTCACTCCCAGAACATACTCGTCATAATTCACATTTCAGTCTTTATTCACAGCAGTTTACAGCTGCTTTACTGGAGAATTTACACTTTGGGAAATAATTACTCTTCTATGTAATTTGTTCATTTTGTGCCCCTTTAACATTTTACATCTCTGTTTCTGTCATTTTTTTTGTCTCTTTATGCTTATTTTACATCTTAAACTTTTGTCTGTTTTTGGTCTTTTTGTCTGTCAGTTTGAATTTTAAGCATCACATTCTGCCATTTATGATTCATTAGAATAATTTTGTGTTTCTTTGGGGTCATCAAAATTTTTAAGCTTCACATTATGGCATTTTTTTGTAATTTTAAGTTTATTTGTGATTGTTTCGCTTTTTTTTGGTCAGTTAGTAACTTTGTGTCATTTTCTCCTTGTTTCAGTAAGTTTCTAAGCATCACTTTATGCCATTGTTTACATGTTTTTTTACTGTGTAGTTGTTTGGAGTTTATTTGTGGTCGTTCTGCAAGTTTTTATCTGTCATTTTTGTTTTCTTTGCAGTTAGTTTTTGTTACTTTTTGGTAGATTTTAATTAGATTTTAGCTACATTTGGTACTTGTTTTTTAATTTTTTTTAACAGTGACTTTTTCAATATTCGTCTTTTTATGAACTTCTGCTGCAGAAATGATGCTGCATAAACACATTTCTTTAATAGTAGTGTTTTATTTTGTATTTCTTTGCTGTTTCAATGTGCAACAAGTGTGGAAACCTGGTAAGAAGCAAAGAGAAGCACATGTGAAAGCTGGATCAAGTGAGAGTTGAAGCTGAGTCTAATCTGACGCTGTTGTGCTGACGGAGAAAAACCGGCTTCAATCCGCTCAGTCAGCCGCCTCACGTGAAGTCTGTCTGCCTGTCTGTCTGTCTGTCTGTCTGTCTGTCTGTCTGTCTGCCTGTCTGCCTGTCTGTCTGACTGTCTGCCTGTCTGTCTGACTGTCTGCCTGTCTGTCCGCCTGTTTGTCTGTCTGTCTGTCTGTCTGAATGAATGTCTGTTTGCCTGTCTGTCTGTCTGGATGCTGTGATGAGTGAGGAGGTGGGAGGGTCAGAGTTCACAGCGGAGTCGCCTGATTGGCCGATGCAGGGCTGTGACGGACAGCAGGTGCTCCCATATAGAGCCTCGGTGAGCGTGGACCGTCTCCTCCTGCGGTTCAGCATCACTCCATCTGCAGCTCAGGTGAGTCAGAAACACAGAAAAATCCACCTCAACCTGCAAAACACTGCACCACAATCAGGAAAATACATGCATTTATAAAAACTAGATGAAAGATGCTCAAAATGTTCACTTTGTTTGAGGAAAATGTGATTTTCAGGACTCAAAACAGAGAAACTGAATATCCAAACTGCTTTTTGCTGGTGATAGGTCATTCTGGAAAGCTTAAATCAAAGTGACTTAGCAATATTTATTGGTTTTTGGGCTTCAATAACAAACAAATACAATCAAAAACAAAGAAATGTGTCATTTAGGCTAAGAAAATAAGATTCAGTCATCATATTGTGAGTTAAACTGTCGTTCTGAGCTTTTTTCTTACCGCCACCAAGGAAAACTAAAGATAAATGTCACTGTTTGGCAGCTCTAAACACCACAGCGGTACAGAATCACTGTTTTATTCTCTTTCTTGATGGTAAATTCTTGCTTTTTAGTGCAGTCCTGCTCACTTTGTCCAGACGAGACGAGGCGAAGCAGCTTTTAACAGGATTAAGAAGCTCAGCAGAGTTAAATCTGTTCATCAGTTTACTCAGCAAGAAGAAACTGTTTATCTCAGACAGCAACAAATACAAAGTCCTCGGTCATTTATTATTAATTTAACCTTCATTTTACCAGCCAAGGCATTAAGAACAAACTTGTTTTATTATGTTGTCCTGATGAAAACCCTGATATTAGAAACTTGAGATGAACACAGCCTTCGTTAATGTTCAGTTTTTATGTTCTTCTGTGTCTCTTTTTGCTTTTGTTCAGTTTTGGGGGACTTTTTTTTAATCTGTTCATGTTTTTGTTTAATTTTTTAATTCTAATTTTGTATCATTTTGTGTTTACTTTAACTTTTTATGGTCATTTTGTGTCTGTCTTTGTGATGGTTTTGCGGATTTTTGTCTCTTTGTTGTCCGCTCCTCTTAATGGTCATTTAGAAGTTTTTAGACTGACTTTGTGTTCATTTTATTATTATTTTTTGCCTTTCTGAATCTCTTAGTAGTGGTCGTGAGTTTCTTTGTGGTCGTTTTGTGTCCATTCATGGTTGATTTGACTCATTTTCTGGTTATTTTACATTGATTTTTGGGATTCTTTTATTTCTTTGAGATTGTTTTCCATCTGTTTATGCTTCATTTGAACTTTTTTCGGTAATTTCACATCTTTTTGTGGTTACTTTGAGTTTTTAGAGTCATTCTGTGCCTCTTTTTGAGTATTTTGAGCTCCTTTAGTGGTCATTGTTTTTGTGGTTGTGTTTAGTTTTTTTAGTCTCTTTGTGTCTCTCTCTGACCATTCAGGATCCATTCATGGTTGCTTTAATTCATTTTGTGGACATTTTGTGTTGCTTTCTGTTTGTGTTTGTTGCACTTAGGTCATTTTGAGCTGTTGTTTCTTTTTGGAGACTTTGTCTCTTTGTAGTAGTTTTGCATTAAAAAATACTTATTTTTTGATCATTTGAGTTTCTTTGTTTTACATTTTTCTTTGCCATGTTTACATTTTCTGGGAGCCAGTTTGTGTAACTTTTCTGTCTCCTAGAGGTTATTGTGAGTGTTTCTTTGTGGTTATTTTGAGTTTGTGGTCCTTTAGCGCCCCTCTGTGGTCATGTTGCATCTATTTTTCACTATTTATTTCAGATCGTTCAGCATCATTGTGTTGCTTCACTTCTTTGTGGTAATATTGTTTCTTTGTCTGGTCATTTTTAGTTTTTTTGTGGTAGTTTCCATTTTATTTCTTCTTTACTATTATGTTTCTCTTTGTGGTAATTTTTCTATGCTTTATTTCGAGTCTACTATTTGGCGCCTCTCTGTGGTCATTTTGCATCATCATTTAAATTACTTTGAGTTTCTTGGGATCGTTTCGCTTTTGTTTGTGCTATTGTTACACCTGTTTGTTCTTTTGTTTCTCTGTTCGGTCATTTTGTGTTTTCATGGTCAAGTGAAGTTCTTTTTGGTTGTTTTTAGATCGAATCAAGTCCTGGACTGTTTTGTCTTTCTTAGACATATAGATAGTTTGGCTTTCACTCTGTACTTAAACTGGAATTTTAAAAAAATCCACATTTGTAATACAGAATTAAAAGTAAGAATTTTATTTATATTTAAATTTTTTTAATTTAACTTCTGTCAGTAGAGGGCGCCAAAGCACGACCAACGACCACTAATGAAAATTGGCGGTTTGAAACAAATCAGAAACAGGTAAAAATGCAAATTTAGATCATTTCTTTTGCTATTGGTTCACTTTCAGGTGTGTTTTAGTGATTTTAAAGGTGTGTATTCTCTGACTGAGGTGACTGAAAGCGTTTGCGGTCCAAAACGATCATTTAATTTCAAATTAATTAGATGCTAAACAGAGTTAGCCTACGTTTTCAACACAGCAGCGCTGTGCATGTGCAGCAGTGGAGCGTTTAGATGGAAATATCTGAAAAATATCAAATGTTCAAACTCACAGTTACAACTGAAGTTCTTCTGTTGGAGTTTTCATCACAGCTTTTGCATAATTTCTCATAAATCCACTGTAGGCAACAGATATCTACATATCAGAGCTGAAGTTTTTATTTCCTGTGTCCATTAGCGTGTTTTCAGTTAATCTAAATGAGAAAGTTTCCTCCAAAAGTCACAAATGACTCAACTGAAGTTCACTTAATTTCAATGAACAGTATGTCATCGTGTAAAAATGCAGCACACTATATAACATATGGGAAATGTAGGAAACTGTAGCGTCAAACTGGCAAACCCAACATATAACGAGATGATGGATCATATAGGTTGGTAGTGAAATTCCTAAAGGTCAAACTCCTGAACAAAAGAAAAAAAAGGATTTGTATATTAGGTAAAGTAAACATGAACACAGTGGATATTTTTTAGCTTAGAGAAGTCAAAGCAGCTTCTTTTCTCCTTTTATTATGCCCATTGTTGTCTCACTGTGGTTTTACCTTCTAATTGAATAAAACTGTAGCTGACTTCACTGCATGATGGTCGTCTGTTTCTTCTGTTTGTGGTGAGTTTTTCAGAAGGTGTCAGAGAATCTGGATTTTATTGATGCAGAGCAGCAGCTTTGTTAATATTTAGTTTGTTTCAGTCACTAGTTCTTGCTTGTTGCATTTTCTGAGTAGAAACAGAAAAATATGTGAATGGCAGCAGCTTTGTGGTGAAGTCAGCTGTAATAAAGTAAATGTGAGCACAGAGAGCAGGAGGGAAGCTAACGTGGATATAAAATACCTTCAGTGTGTTTTCTCTTCAGGTATTTGTGCTGCTGTGGTTTCTCACTTTACAAACCATGTTTTTGTTCTGTGATAATGTGTTTTACAGAAGGATTGTCAAGCTTTGGAGTTTCAGAAATGTTCAAATTTAACTAAGTTAGACTCTGCTGCTGTTATTTTGTTAAACCAAAAGTGGTGCAACATTTATGCTGTGATACTGAGGGAGAATCACCAAGAAATGTGGAGTAAAAATATTGATGTTGTTGCATTTTCAGTGATTTTCTGTCAGACTGTTCATCATTTCATCTTGTTTTAGTGTCTTTTGTGAGTGTTTCTCACAGGCTAAGCGCCTTTTTTATCCCAAAGATATTTAGTTTTACTGTCAAAAGGGAGGAAAGAAACCAGAAAATATTCACAATGTGAAGCCGCAGGCACAGAATTTAGATGCAATAATTGTTGCAGTTGTTATATGTACACAGACATGGGACTGTACACTTTAATGTGGTTTTGTTTGATAAAATAATAAAGTGCAAATGTATTTTTATGCTAATATAAAGTATCTGCATGTACAGGGGGTCCTCAGATTCATTCCTACGGATCGACATAAGTCGATTTTCAGTCAGACCTCCAACAAACATGTAAACAAAGCCGTTACGTGCATCACAATGTCGATTAGTTCTTTGAAAGATTCATGAATACCAACGACTTTCATACATGTATGAGTAATTTTTCAAGAAGATGTGTTTTCCTTGCTTTCCCACCCCTCCCTCTTCTCCCATCCCTCCCCGTTGCCCTCCTCTGTCCCTCTCAACCCCCCCGGCCAGCAGGCAGATGGGTCCCCCCTATATAGAGCCGGGTTCTGCTCGAGGTTTCTTCCCCGTTAAAAGGGTGTTTTTCCTTGCCACTGTCTCCTTTGGGCTTGCTCTGGGGGTCAGGCATATGGGTTCTGTAAAGCGTCTTGAGATGATTTGACTGTAATTGACGCTATATAAATAAAATTGAATTGAATTGAATAGAATAATATGTTGCGCTGTTATTACGACTTGATCTAACATTGTAATGTTCGTTGGTGTTTCTCCCTGTTCCGAGGGTTTTATTGTATCTGATTTCACTTCCATGGAGACAGCTTTCTTTTTCTTCCAACATCATAAGAGTCTGACTTGTGCTTGGGACCCATAACAAAGGGCAGAAAGTTAGTGAATGCAGCACAATCCAAGGTCGCGTACAACCAGAGAATGTAAACAAAGCTGTCTTCCTACAAAACGCTGTAGGTCGAGGACGTCGTAAACCGAGGATCTTCCGTACAGACTGTTGGCTGGTTGTGATCCAGGGAGCTTAGAGTCAGTTCATTAAGCTGGACTCTACTTTTATTATTTGCTGTTATAAAGGTGTGAATCTGATGTATTTAAGTGAAAATATGAAAAGGTTTTCATATTGCTGGTGATGAATGATCAATCACTGGTACATGTAATTCTATCATTCTGGCCCAAGTCTACACTCAGAAACACACTTTCTGGACTATATGCCACTACTTTATTCTCACGCTTTAAACCCTTAGGCTTATACAATGATGTGGCTAATAAACAGATTTTTACGGGCGAGTTTTATGCCCTCGGTCTTTTTAGCCTCGTCACATCAGAATGAAATCACCGAACAGGTCACAGTGGACCAATGAGACTGTTCGAATTAAATCAAACGCACTCACACTAAATTGTTCAGATCAGTCATTTTGCGCTTCATACACAAACCCTCATCATGGAAAACACACAAAGAAATGCATATGATGCAGCTTTTAAGTTAAAGACAGTCGATCTGCCTGTCAAAGAAGGAATTAGAGTCGCTGCACGTTAGCTTAGCATCAGTGAATCCATGGTGAGATGTTGGAGTCATCAGCATGAAGAACTGACTCACTGCGTGTTACTGCGTGTTACTGTTCGGAAAAAAAGGCACTTATGTAATTAGAAGTTTTAAAAAAATCTTTCTTTGTAAATATCTCATGTTACAACGTGGACACCTGCGGCTTATAGTGAGGTGCGGCTTATATGTGTACAAACTTTTTTCTTTTTAAATTCAGTGGGTGTGGCTTAAATTAGGGTGCGCTCAATAGTCCGGAAATTACAGTAATTAGAGTCAGATAACATTAGTTTTTCTCCCTGATAATCTGCTGTGTGTCTCTGAAAAGGCTCATTTCTGTCTTTTTCCTTTTTATTCTCCTCTCAGGGCCCTCAGTCTGCTTCAACATGAGTCCAAAAAATGTGATTTTCAAGAAGATCTGCAAGGACAAGTCGGTGAGTAAAGCACAAAACCAGAAACACCTTCTGACTGTACATTCAGATGTGACTCCTGTTTTTGTTATAAGTGTTTGTTTCCATCAATGCATTATGCTATTGTATAAATATGTAAATGTGTGGAATTTACTCTGTTTACTGTTTGCATGTTAGACTGTATGTGTACACTAATTACTAAGTTTTAAGTAAAATGTAATTTGAAAAAGGCTGCATATCCTCAACTTAAAAGAATTGTCCGATTGATAAATTCAGAGTTTGAATGCAGAGGCTGAACTTCAATTTAGGACTTTAAAGATCAGCAGTTAAAGCTAAAAGTTTGTCTGACACAAGATATTACAGAAGTTTATTCAACTTTACTGAGAAAGAAAATGAACATCAAGGAATCCTTTGGCTGCCTCAGAATAAACCTGATGATTTAACCAGTTATTTAAAAGCAGGTGCTATTTTTAAGGAGAAGGAGCAACTAACATGTTGTAAATGTGACCAGTAATCTGTCAACATTTGCACTGGAGCCTCCCAGGTAGATAAAATCACCCGTATTTAGCTAAATCTGACATTGGAACGCCTTATTTCACATTTTTCTTTGCCATGTTGGGTCTCACACCTGTCTGAACTGCTAGTGAGGCACGTGAGGCCTTCAGGGAACATTGGTAAATTCTAACTTCTACTGATAAATGGCATGTGAAGCGTTGTGCAGGCATAGTGTGTAAAGAAATGATGACTGCATGTGCAAACTGAGAGTAAAATGTATAATTTGTGTTCAAAGTGTGGTTAAATTATTTTCCGTCAGTTTAAAGAGTCCTGGTGACATCAGACAAAGTGATTAGTCTGTGTTTGAGTTCAGCTTTCAGTCTTGCTTCGTTCAATTCTATAAAGTAGTTTGTGTGACTGATCCTCAGAGGGTCGACACAAAGTCAGCATCAGCTGGTTTTATTTTCTTTTCAGGTCGGAGTCTACATGGGGAAGAGAGACTTCGTCGACCGCGGTGACTCTGTGGATCCAGTGGGTGAGTTTTGAAACCAGATGTGGAAGAAACGCTCTTTACTTTAGTAAAAGTACTGATACAGTAATGTAACTATACTCCATTACAGCATGAAAAAATCCTACCAGAGTAAAAGTACGCAGCGGAAAGATGTAGTAGAAGTCCTGGTTTGGCTCCTCTGAGAGATATTTAATGGTATAAGACATGATTAGATGAATACTAGTGAGGCATAAGTATGTCAGCTGCTGCAGTTTAAACTACTTTAAATCTGCTTTTATATACATTTAATCTGTATTTCTATGTGGGGAAAACACAACATTCAGGCACAACTCAAAATTTAAGAAATATATGTATCTAATATTGATGTAATTATGTTGTAGATTCACTGGTTGTTTGAGCTCATGATTTATATTTTGAGAGTAAAAAGAAATGATGCAATGCTTTGTGGTTTTGCAGAGGGAATAAAACACTTGAATTCCTAATATTCAGGCGGACATATCCCCTGAAGATGAACTAATGCTTCCCTGTTCCATTTGTCTTGCCTCTTTGCTGATCCCAGGTTCTAGTTCCTTATTTTCTTTTAAAATGTGCGATTTGCTGATTTTTTTCTGATGTCTGTGATCCAAAAATTGACTCTAATCTTTGTCTCAGTTTAGTTTTTCTTTGTAATTTCATGAAGTCAAAGTTAAAAATGGAAACGTGACTGTAGGATTCCTCCTGGAAAAATGTCTTTGGCACACACCAGTTAATCATAAATAGAAAGCATGAATTAAATCAATCCTCATTCATGGACTCGTAAATGTCTTTAATGTAGCCGCAAGGGGACACAAGCCAGTGCCTTATTGTGCCGGTCCCAAGCCCGGATAAATACAGAGGGTTGCGTCAGGAAGGGCATCCGATGTAAAACTTTGACCAAATCAAACATGCGAATCAAATGTATGACTTCCATACCGGATCGGTCGAGGCCCGGGTTAACAACGACCGCCATCGGTGCTGTCCACCTACAGGGTGCCGGTGGAAAATGGACTGTTGGTCGAAGAAGGAGGGGAGGAAGGTGTGTTTGTAGGAAGAGAGAGAAGAGGAACACCAAGAGTCTAGGACTGAGAGTAGGGACTTTGAATGTTGGAACTATGACAGGAACAGACTTCAATGGACATGTTGGTGCAGGAAACAGAGCGGACATGTCCAGAGGAGAGAGAGTGAATATATTGGTAGAAGGATGCTGAGTTTCCCACTGCCAGGCAGGAGGCCTAGAGGAAGACCAAAGAGGAGGTTTATGGATGTGGTTAAAGAGGACATGAAGGTAGTTGGTGTGAGAGAAGAGGATGCAACAGACAGGGTTAGATGGAGGCAATTGATTCGCTGTGGCGACCCCTGAAGGGAAAAGTTGAAAGGAAAAGAAGAGGACTCTGAAATGTATTTGTAATGTGAAGCTCCCTAAAAACAACTAATTGTCCTTCATAGGAGCTGTTTTGTGCCATAGAACATCTTTAAAGTATCCTGTTCAGTTAGAATGTAAACAGGCAGTGTTTAGTCATTTTTGTTTCTCCTCTAGATGGCGTTATCCTCGTTGATCCTGAAGCTCTGCAGGGCAGAAAAGGTCAGTCAATGATTCACTTCAGCTCATACATTAATTTTGTTTACCTGTTTCATTTGAAGCTGAATATTTTCATATTTTATACTAGAAAATCCAGCTTTACTTCCCTTTAAGGTTGGAGTTATTATTTTTCTTCTCACTTTGATATTTCATGGCTGCTCCAGCACCAAACTACACACTCCTCATGTTTGTTTTTTTATTTGACATGTGTTTAACCAAAACTCACCTTAAAATGAATCAGTGAGCCATTTAACAGAAAACTGCACAGTAGTAGTTTGCTGATCAAGTTGAGTCTTTTTTTTGAAGCTTCTCAGAACAGAAAACCTGTTTGGATTTGTGACTGTTGATTGACCAAGAGAAAGCATCGACTTTTGCTTTGTCAGTTTCTTTGGTTACACATTCTGTCATTTTATGCACAATTAATGACAGATTTATTAGTATGAAAGTAATTTTGGGCAGGAGTTTGGATCATAGTGTTTGTTGCCTACACTCATGTAAAATGCTAAACAATGGAGAGGTTTAAACTGAAAGCAAATATTCAGGAAATGACACCTGAAGCTGCATCGACCATGAACATCATTAAAAAGGCCTCTAAAACACAGACAGAGATGTTTAAACCTGGATTTATTTTCTGAACGGTCTGCTCTGCCCTCCAGTGTTCGTCACCTTGTCCTGCACCTTCCGCTACGGCAGAGACGACATGGATGTGATGGGAATCGCCTTCCGCAGAGAGCTCTACCTGTCCACCCGCCAGGTGTACCCGCCGCTGCAGGACCGCGAGAAAGGCATCCACACCAAGATCCAGGCCAGGCTGCTGCGAAAGCTGGGACACAACGCCTACCCGTTCTTCTTCGAGGTGAGGAGGAGTCAGAGAAGGACCGAAGGAGGCAGCTTTGAGAGCAGAATCCTTACACTGAGTAGGTCTGCTCACATTATTAGTTTAAAATAACTCTAAATGAACATTAACAGCACATTAAATCATTGTGACCTGGTTATATTAGAATAAAATGATCCTAACAGACTGGAAGCAGAACAGCTGCACATAAAGATATGATTCCTGAAAATATATTAGCTGATGATGCAGCACAAGAACAAGTTAGCCGCTGTTTCTAATGACCTGATGTGTTAGTTTAAACTCCAATTTTTGAACAAAATGCAGCCACACCGACGACTTCTTTGATATTAATGAGTTTGAAGTCGTCTCTGAGTAAATGTTAAAGCTGCTGTCCGGAGTTTGAATCGCAGCGTCTCCCAAAACACTGTTGGTCCCACCCTCCCTACCTCTGATTTCGCCCCTTTATTTGTGCACGCGCGCAGTACATGAGAGAAGTGCCCGGAGTGCTGCAGCATCTTGCCTGTTTTGCTGTTTTCCCCTCTTCTACATTTAGTACATTTAGTAAATAATAAAGGAATTATGTTAGAATGCTGTATTGAGTCTAACTTGTCCTAATACCAAAATAACATGAATCTGTTAGGACGAACGAGTAAAGTTTCAATATGTGATTACACTCGTGTATCCCTCTCGATGACGTTGTTTATCAAACTTAGTGCATTTACGCGTGTATATGTGTTACATTGTTTATTTATTTCTATCTAGAGTTCAGAATTGCATGACTCCTCTGACGAAGAGTATGTCCCAGACGCCCCAACATCTTCCTCCAGAGGTCGGGCATCTAAACGAAGCCGTCAGGCGGGCTATGGAGGCCGTGGTCGGGGAGCGACGCGAGCACCCCGAGCCAAAAAACGTCCTGCAGTCTCTTGGCCTGACAAGCCGTGGGATTGGTAACTTTTCTGGAAGTTGCTGATCCCTGATGCTCTCTCCTCCACAAGCAAAACAAATGTGCGCGCGGTTGCGTAGCGCGTAGCTCGCCCACCTCTGCATGGGCTTGCTTGCTGTGCGCGTAACCGTTGATTGACAGCATGACAAAGCTGAAGCTCGAACTTGATTGGTCGGCAGCGACCGGCGCTTTTTGGAATAACATGGGGGTCTATGAGAGGAAGGCGGAGCTCAGGAATAAATTTTCATATCGCGTTATACTAACTTTATATTATAGTATCGAACTAGACTAACACATTTAAGCTTTGTTAAAAAATGATACATAAATTGAAAACAAACGGAAACTCCGGACAGCAGCTTTAAATAAGGTTGGACCAATTCTTCTGTTCCTCCCGCTGTCAAAAATGATGGATTAATCCTGGAGGGCTGCAGATGTCCAGCTTTTCTCCTTATGGAAGTGTCACCAGAGACTGATGAGAGGTTGATCATTTCTTGGCACTAAAGAAAACACTGCTTATAAATAGTAGGATCAGGCACAGGAGCTAAACCTGTTTCAGTTCATTCCTGGGCAGATTTTTGTTATAATAAGCTTCTTTTGGAGCTCAGTTTTCTAGATTAAAATGACAGAATACATCAGAACAATCCAAACTGTGCTCTGAAAACCCTGCGGTGCTTTGCAGGTGTTTTATTCTGCTAAATTAGAGCTCTGAATGCTGCTGCTTTGCCTGAAATGATTGAAACATTTTTATCGTCTCAGTTTCCTGATAACCTGCCTTGCTCCGTGGCGCTCCAACCAGCACCCCGCGATGTCGGCAAGGTAAGATCCTGACAGACTAAAGGAACTGAAGCAAAACGTCACAGCGTGGTGACGCGTCTTCTCTGTTCTTGTGCAGCAATGTGCCGTGGAGTTTGAGATTAAGGCCTTCAGCGCCGAGAGCCAGGACGCTAAAGTACGCAAACGGTGAGTCTCAGCTGACCGGTCTGAAATACCACAGAACTACCTCCAGACTCTGTAAGTTTGGATTGTTTCTACGTCTGTTCTTGTGTCCAACAGGAGCTCTGTGACGCTGATGCTCAGGAAGGTCCAGTACGCTCCGGAGGGCGAAGGAACGGCGCCATCTGTTGAAACCACCAGGGAGTTTGTCATGTCGGACAAACCGCTGCATGTCAAGGCCAGTCTGGACAAAGAGGTGGGTCGCTTCATTTAACTCTTAGTTTGACAAAACACCACAGAGGAAATGTTCTTCTGCTTGTGTTTCTCATGCAGAAAGCATTCAGCAACCGTCAGTCAGGATAGAAGACTTTTAGAAGACAAACCACAGGATCTAAAATCTAAAATATCAGTGGATCAGATTCCTCACAGTTGGAGCAAGATGCTGTTACTGGTGCATTTAGACCTCCACCTCAAGTAAAAAAAAATAAAAATATATATATATATAAAAATAATAATAATAATAATCCAGAATGCTTCTGGTAAAGTTGTAATCTGCAGTTTTATCATGGTAGACTTTTTGTATCCTGTGATAAACATTGTTTAGTTCAAAGTTCAAACTTAGATTTGCCCTAGAGTTCAGAAGATTGAATTAAGATACTTTTTGACTACCTACCTTGCTTCCTGTTTTCAGATCTACTACCACGGTGAAACTATCAAAGTTCACGTCAACGTCACCAACAACTCCAGCAAAAACATCAAGAACATCGTCCTCTCTGGTAAACAGTCACTCGGCTGCTCAGACTGTTTATTGTAAGAACAGATGCTGTGCAGCATCCAACTGTCTGATCTCAGCTGCTTGTAAAGAAAGTAAATAATAGCTAGAACTGGTCTATGTTTGTTCTCACTGGGGTCTTTGTTCTTGTCTCTGGTCCCCTGCAGTCGACCAGGTCGCCACGGTGGTGTTGTATTCCAACGACAGCTACGTCAAATGTGTGGATATCGAGGATTCTGGGTAATAGTCAGCAGACACTACATCTGTCTTCCTGATTACAGTGACAAAAGTGGATTAGAGTTCCTTTAAAGCAAAAAAGAACAAATGTTCTGTCCTCAGAAACCAGGAAATATTCACGTTTAAGAAGCTGATATCAGATTAAATACTTGAGAAGATTATTGATGGATCCTTTTATCAGAACAGTTCACGGTTAATTTCATTGTTGATGACTGCTGACTGTTAATTGCTGCAGTTCTGCACCACATTTACAAAATAATGAAGTGATTATGACGTCTGGGGATCGTAGAAAACTGTTCAAAGTTTTTCTTTCAAAAACTCAACATTTTTTTAAGGTACGAAAGAAAATGTGAGCTGAAGCTGAACATAATAGATTAGAGAGTCGTTGCTAAAAGCATTGTGTGAATTAACAGTGAGAAAGAGGTCAGTTGTTCAGTGAAGCTTCAGCTCACCTGAGGTGCACCAGGAAACAGATATTAGATTTCATGTCACTGAGGCGAGACACACAATGAAAGACAAAAGATTCTCCAGCAAAAGAATGTCCTCCTGTCAAAGAACAGGACAGTCAGAGGAGGAACCGCTGGGAACACTGGTCCCTGTGGTCTCTGTGGTCCCTGTGGTCCCTGTGGTCCCTGTGGTCTCTGTGGTCTCTGTGGTCCCTGTGGTCCCTGTGGTCCCTGTGGTCTCTGTGGTCCCTGTGGTCCCTGTGGTCCCTGTGGTCTCTGTGGTCCCTGTGGTCCCTGTGGTCCCTGTGGTCCCTGTGGTCTCTGTGGTCCCTGTGGTCCCTGTGGTCCCTGTGGTCCCTGTGGTCCCTGTTGTTATGTTGCTCTCTTTAGTGTCCATATGCAACCCCGTTTTGCATTACACACAGAGCGACGGAGACACAAACTTGGCTGCTGACACTTACTCCTGAGTGCCATTCTTCTTTTATTTTAACAAAACGACCCAACTCAACAACTGTTGCCAACTAGAGGTATAAAGGGGTATGACACCTATTTATGTACATACATAACATCTCCTTCCCGCCAAGCTATGCGGTCAATACATTACCTGTTATTATTTTTTTTCATATAGTGAACCAACATCAATAGTGTTTTTCTTTAGAACTCAAAGATTACTCAGGAAAAATTCCTTTAAGCATTCTTACTGCTCTCTGTAACGTACTGGAGGTTTAGTAACTCTCACAGGATAGCGCCTTACAGTCTCTGTCACATAAGAATGTTCGTTGGGTGGTGTTTCAGCTGGTTGTTGTGTTTTAGGTGGAGCTGTTATCTCAGGAGCTTGATCAGTGTCCTCTTTGCTTTGCGATGCACTAATGTGAACATTGGTGAGACTTTCGCTTTGAGGAAACAACGCAGGGCTTACAGACATGTTCACTGCAGTCTGTTGTGACACTAACTCGGGGCGAGTTAGCATCTGATCGACATGACGTTTCCATACTCCTGGAGTTCCAACATTCACAGCGTACGACACTGGTCCAGTCCTCTCTATCACTACACCTTGTGTCCACTTATCCCCCCCCTTCCTATAATCACGGACCAGGACAGACTCTCCAACATCAAACTGTCTGTCCTCAGCGTGTTGTAGGCGGCGTCGCTGTTGAGCATCCTGTGACCGATGAACCGCCTCAACAACATTAGGCTTCAAAAAGTCCAATCGGGAACGCAGTTTGCGTCCGATAAACAACATCGCTGGCGTTTCCTTTGTTGTAGCGTGGGGGGTGTTGCGATATGTCAAAAGAAACTCGTCCAGCCGTTGTTGCACTGATGACGTCCCTCTGGAAGATTTTAATGCATGCTTGAACGTCTGCACAAAGCGTTCAGCTAATCCATTGGAGGCGGGATGATAGGGAGCTGAGCGAATGTGTTTGACTCCATTGGACTTCAGGAATGTGTCAAATTCTTCAGAACAGAACTGGGGTCCGTTGTCGCTGACAAGAACATGTGGAATACCATAGCGACTAAACAGACCTCTTAGCACTTGAATAGTCTTACTGGCTGTGGTACTGTCCATGATGTGTACCTCAGGCCATTTAGAATGTGCATCCACAGCAACCATATACATATGTCCTTCAAATGGACCAGCAAAGTCCACATGTATTCTCTCCCATGGGCTAGATGGCCACATCCATGGGTGTAATGGTGCTCGTCCAGGGTCTTTTTGCACACGCTGACATGTGTGGCAGGATTTTGCTTGAAGCTCGATTTCAGAGTCTATGCCAGGCCACCACACATAACTGCGAGCTAAACTCTTCATCCTTACTACACCTGGGTGGGCAGAGTGCAGTTCCTCCAGAACATGTGGGCGAAGCTTTGGTGGGACAATCACTCTGACACCCCACATGAGACATCCTTGTTGTATAGTGAGATCATTGCGGCGAAGGATGTAAGGTGACAGTTCTTCGCCTACATCTTTAGCTGCGAGGAAACGTCCAGTTGACACCATTTCCATGACTCGAGATAAAGTAGAGTCAGACTGGGTGCCACGCCTAATTTTAGTGTGACTGATGGGTACAGTATCCAACTGCGAAGTGTAGAACAGATCTACTGCCCCTGGTTTCTCAATAAGAACATGAGGGAGCGGCAGCCTGGACAAACCATCAGCATTGGCGTGTAACGTACCTTTCCTGTACTGAATGGTGTAGTTGTGCGCTGCCAGTAGAAGTGACCAACGCTGCATGCGAGCTGCAGCCATCGATGGTGTGCTTTTCACAGGACTCAAAATGGTTGTTAGCGGGCGATGGTCTGTGAGTAGAGTGAACTTATTACCATAAAGGTATTGATGAAACTTGCGTACTCCAAACACAATCGCTAACGCCTCTCTCTCAATCTGAGCGTAGTTTCTTTCTGCTTTACTGAGAGTTCGAGATGCATAAGCTATAGGCTTTTCTTCACCACCAGGCATGACATGTGACAGTACAGCACCGACTCCATAGGGTGAAGCATCACAAGCCAACCGTAGGGGGAGCTCTGGATTGTAATGTGTGAGTACCTCTTGAGATGTCAAGAGTGCCTTAGCTTTCTTGAACGATGACTCACGATCTGACGTCCACTGCCATTTCTTTGTCTTTATACCAGCAGTCATCATCAGTATGATTAGTTTTCCCGCACCTGCGACAACGTTCCCCTCTCTGGGCCAGCACGGCGTTTACTTTTAGGGAGTTGCTTAACTGCTGTACATCACGCGCTGCGATCTCTGCTGACACAGCAAACTCCATGGCTTTCTGAAACGTGAGGTCTCTCTCTGTTAAAAGACGCTTTTGAACCGTTTCACATTTTAATCCGCACACAAAACGGTCTCTGAGGGCGTCCTCCAAGTAAACCCCAAAGTCACAATGCTCCGAAAGTCTTTTAAGCACCGCGACATACTGCGCCACAGTTTCTCCTTCCACCTGATTACGTTTGTGGAACCGGAACCTTTCAGCTATAACCAGCGGCTTCGGGGCAAAATGGGCTTGAAGCGCTGCCACAATCTCCTCGTATCTCATATCACCCGGCTTCACAGGAGCTACCAAACTACGGAGTAGTCCATACGTCTTTGGCCCCATCACACTGAACAGCACGGACACCTTCTTAGCATCCCGGATGTCATTAGCCAACACGTAATGTTCAAAACGTTCGATGTACGTCGTCCACTGTTCACCGGACTCGTCAAAAACATCCATACGACCGATCACACCAGCCATTATGCGTCCGTCTTGGGTCACACTCACCGAAGATTCCGCTCCGTCTCCGGAAGGTGAGCTCATTCTCGCTAACACATTAGCTTAGGCGTAGCCACCATCACGTGGGTGTACGTCTCCGTCCAAACTTCACTAATGCCGGACTCTCTCTTGCACCGCCGAATGAGAAACAGGTTGAACTACACACCTCGTCGCCAATTTATGTTATGTTGCTCTCTTTAGTGTCCATATGCAACCCCGTTTTGCATTACACACAGAGCGACGGAGACACAAACTTGGCTGCTGACACTTACTCCTGAGTGCCATTCTTCTTTTATTTTAACAAAACGACCCAACTCAACAACTGTTGCCAACTAGAGGTATAAAGGGGTATGACACCTATTTATGTACATACATAACACCTGTGGTCTCTGTGGTCCCTGTGGTCCCTGTGGTCCCTGTGGTCTCTGTGGTCCCTGTGGTCCCTGTGGTCTCTGTGGTCCCTGTGGTCCCTGTGGTCCCTGTGGTCCCTGTGGTCCCTGTGGTCCCTGTAGTCCACTTCAGGCACTCGGTTTTAGAATCAACAAAATCTTAAAGGAACTCGGAGAAAATGTGCTTCTGGAGGAGAATCTCAAAGTATCTTCAGAGATCCTGTCGTCGTGTCAAAAATTCCTTCTCAAGTCATCAAATTTTGAGAACAGTTTCTGCACGACCTTCTCTGATTTCCCCTAATTTAGCACAGAATATGGATACTTATAACATGAAAAGTGACATTTTAGTGCGACCAAGATGAGAATAAAAACAGCCCTCATCCCACTTTCAGCAGGGTTTTTTGTTCATTAACATTTGAGGCTGTTTGAAGAAAAACATCTCAGGAACTAATGGAAATAATAACCTGAAATTCTCACTGTTATTTCCTATCATGTCATTAATTGTTTATTGTATGAAAAAATTAAGCTTTTCTATATTTTTGCGTTGCTCCTTAGGATGTGGAACTTAAAATATGCTAAACGGTAAATACAAGAGCTTAAAAATAGTTTTTTTTAATTTTTCACATCTTCATTGTTTTATAAAGGAACCAGTTTTCCTTTTTAGCTTAGTTTGTCTAAAATAAAGTTATTTCTGTTTCACAGAAAACACAGAATGTAATGTTTTGCTTTTAGTTTATGCACAGGGGCATAAAATCCATTTTCAGAGCTCAGTATTAATTTAATTTAAATTAAATTAGTTTTTGTGCTTTTCATTACGTGTTTTTATTCTCGTTTACCGATTATATGTTAAGCCTTACTTTCAGCTTGTGATTGGCTGTGAGGAAATGTGTAAAAATGTAGGGAACAGTCGTAGAAAATGAAAACAAACTAAAGCATATGTAAGTGCTGATTCTTCCATGTGTGGATGTTCAGATTTTTCACAGAAAAAACTCTGTGTGTGGACAACAACAACATTTTACATTTTAATGTGAGCACAGCTTCCTGTTTAAGTAGAAATAGTGACATAAGAAACACTGATATTGCACAGATTCTTTTTTCAGTTAATAAATTTATATTGCACTGAGTTTTAAATGTGCATAATATTCTTGCTGCACAGGCTGAATGTGCTGACATATCACCAGAGTTGAATCTGTCACTTTCTGGATGTTTCATTTATTGTGAACAGTGTTTTTTGTTAAGTCTGACAGCAGCAGGAAGGAAGCTACAGTCTTTAAAAAAAACCTCAAGTCTGCTGTAGCTCTTCATTTCTGCATTCTGTGTTGAATTTTCACTTAAACTCGTGTCTTCATGTCAGAGATTCGGTGTCTCCTGGAGCAACGCTGCAGAAAGTCTACAAGCTGCTGCCTGTGCTGGCCAACAACCGGGAGAGGAGGGGCATCGCTCTGGACGGCAAACTGAAGCACGAAGACACCAACCTGGCATCAACGAGCATGTGAGCTTCCACACGCAACCGACTGCAGCTACAGCGATCCAAACACCAGCTTTCCCACACCCTAAATCATCTGTTTCTTCTCTTTCAGTATCAGAGAAGGTGTGCTGAAGGAGGTGATGGGAATCATGGTTTCATACAGGGTCATGGTGAAGCTCATCGTTGGAGGGTCAGTCACTCCTCTGTTTTCAAACCAGCATAGTTTGTTCACATTTATCTGTAGCCCATGTCGTGTAAATCTGAGATACAGAAAACCATATGACTCAAATCACAACGTTCACACTGTAATCTGCATGTTTTCTGCATGGTGTGGTACTAATGGAATGTGGCTCTGAAAACGTTTTACCAAAACACCACCAGCACCAAAGGGCCTCAGACCTCAGGCTCCTTTGGGTGAAGGCAGTGAAAAGTTGACAGGCAGTGGAGGCTGTATAACTGCAGATTTTCCACTAGTTTGTGATTCTTCTTCTGCCTCACTTGGGCCACAGCGAGCAGGAATATCCTCAGATTAGTTTTGGTTTTGGCCGAACACCGAGCGATCGATTGGTTGGTCGATATGCTCTCATTGGATCAAACCCTCATTGGTCAGATGATTGCTGGTTTCACTTTCATGAGGAAGATACTGCTTCATCAGCAGACTGCCAGGATGAACAGAATACCTGTTTTCAAAACTTTGAACTGATCCGACCTAGCGGACACTCCCAGGTCTAACTGATTTAATGCCTAAACTTCACTTATTTTCCAAACAACCTGACCCTGTGTCTAAGTCTGTTTTTTGTATTTCGTTCAAATGTTTATGTTGCTGTTGCGTCTTGTTTGTGATCCGTGAAAAGTGCCAATGTGTGAGAATTTAGTTTATGTTCTGATTTTTGTGTTTGCTCCGCCATGCTAACAGGCTGATGGGATCCAGGTGGGTTCATGTCTTCTTTTTTCATTATTAGTAACTACTCTTCAGCTTAGAGTATGGATTTATTGTCTCATTACTTCTTAAAAATAATCGAAGGAACAAAACGACAGAATTTGATTTAACATTTTCTTAGAGGCAGAAAAATATGATGCTAAAAGGACAGTAGTACAAATTTGTCTGGATAGAAAACACACAAATATGTTTTAGTCTTTTAATTTATTGTTGATATTGGATGTATTTTATTCACTAACTTTATCTGTCTTCTATTGAATAATCTTGAGTTGTGTTGCAAGTTGTACTCATAAAACTTAAAGATATGTTGTAGTTTATGGATCTTCCTCCTCCACTCAGTGAATGAAAATCTGATCACAGTAAATCTCGTGTTGTTTGTCCAAAAAAGTTCATGGCATTAATTACAAAGGAAAGTTAAACTAAATACTCTTTAGTCTGCAGAAAGTATTAATCCTGAATTTGTGTTTTTTTTTCATATAGTATGCATGTAGTATTTCCTGTATATTCCAGTGTTTCCTGATAAAGACACAGAGAAATAAACATGCACGGTCGTTATAACTTTGCAAAAACATCAAAAGTAAAAGTAGCCCAAGACTCTTTGTACACGAGTTGTGTGTTAATTCATGAGACAGTGAGTGACACTGGATCTGGTTTGTGCTGCAGTGAGGTCGGCCTGGAAGTTCCCTTCAAACTGATGCATCCTAAACCTGATGCAGGTGAGAAAACGTACATTTCTGTGTTGTTTCTTTACGCAAAGCTGCTGCAGAAGGCTCTAAAGCATGTAAAATGACTGAACTGTACTTTGGTGTCTATAAATATGCTCTTACATCAATCTTCCTGCTTGTTTTCATCTTTCCCCCCCTTTATTGCTGCATTCAGTGAAGGAAAGGTAAATGTGCAAATCTTAGCATTTATTTAGACTTTTTAAACTGTCACAGAGGCATCGGTGTGTTGGAGTTGTGAATGAGCAAATTAGTGCATAAATGAATGAGAGTTTTCACTGAGGACAGGTAATAGACGGCAGATTTGTTGTGTTGATTGTGTGTAAATGTCCTCTAGTTGTTGCTGCTTTTGTTCAGTCCATGCAGTAATGGGATCGTGTTGCAGGATGCTTTATCGCTTTCATCAGCATTCATTCCTCTTCTGTTAGCTCCTGTTTTTATCCCCTGTGTCATCATCAGCGGTGTCAGCTTTCCTTTGTGTGGTTTTTGATATTCTGTCTCCTTGTCTTTTTCTGTTTAACACTTTGTAAGCTCTGCTGGGTAATTAGAGACAGCGCAAACAGGGAGATTTCAATGTTCGTGGCTCTCCTCTGCTCAGGTTTAAGGTCACATATGCAAAAAACAATGATTTTTATCGTGCGTTTTGGTTGTTATAAACGTGTAAAGTAGGAGCTATCAAAATATTAGAACATCCCCTAAGGTCCAACACAATGAGTTAGCCTCCCAGATTTACCAGCCAGTCAGAATTTGGCCCTGGTGCTACCTCACATGTAGCTATAAAATACTGCAATCTTGATGCTGATCTTGCTAGCCAACAGTGGTCCAGCTAACGCTCTGTATAGCTCCGCCCCCTCAGTGCTCCCAGGTGAACCAATCAGAATGAGCAGCTGCCTCACAGTCCACCAGGTTTATTTGCTTTCTACAACTAAACTGCTAAACTCTAAAATGTCTGAACTATGTATAAAACTCACCAAATGTTCTGCTGTTGGCTGTAGGAGTGAACACAAGAGTCTTTGTGCACGGATTCTAGACCAAAATGACTTGAAAATTGTTCAGAACAACTCAAAACTAGTCCAAGATTGATTGAAAATGTGTTCAAAATGCCTTGAAATTTTTCCATAATGACTCCAAACCTGTCCAAAAGAAAAAAAAACTACTCAAAATCAGTGTCAAATGACTAAACATTTGCCCAAAATGCAAGAGTCAACACAAAAGTCTTCATTCACTACATACCCACTGGATTGCTTTAACTACAATAGGAGAATCTTTAGCATGTTGTTGTGTGTTTATTGTGGCTAAAATTAGCTTTGTTGCCCACAGGTTAGAGTCCAGTGTTAGCTGTAACACTGAAGGACTTTCAGAGCTCTGTGGAAACTTAAATTTAAACCAATAAACAGGGCCTGGGTGGGTTACTGTGATTTCATGTTTGACCTAAACTCAGCTGCTGTTTCCATCTGTGAGCTTCTCTCCTGCTTTAATTCCCCATAAACCTGTTGTGTTTTCAGTCAGCAGAATGATGGTGACATAGTGACAGAAACGCATCCATTAAGACGACGTGTTAACCAGCAGTCACTTCTGAGTAATTTTCAAAAATACAGTTTACATAATGTTGTCTGACAAAGTCATCAAACACAGGAGGAGTTAAAAACAACAGCTGTGAGATATCTCCATGTTAAATGATCCTTAGAAAGAAAGATAAAATAAAGGAAGTCCTGCTCTGACCTGTCAATCACAGAAACAGAGAGCGTTTTCTTCCTGGAGGGGGCGGGGCCAGCAGAAACTCTTTGGTTTTTAGAGCGAATCAGCTCAGTTAGAACAGGACTGGAACTCAAAGAATTACCATTATGGTGAATAAAAAGCATCTTTGTGGTATTTTGAGCTGAAAAACTGAAACACTGTGGGGACCTGTGAAACTTTGATTAATTTGCTGAAACAATATGTGAGTTTCTACTTTGTGCAGAGATTTCCAGGGAAATACATGATGCTGTTTAATATACACTAAAATAATTCAGTGACGGTGCACAGTGGGACAAATATTAAATATAACATGGAAGTTAGCTAGGAAAACTAATGCTAAAATTCTTAAATATTTTGACAATTTGTAACTATTAAATAATCTTCTTGAAATGGTTTTAAAGTGGAAAGTCACTGCTCAGCTGAGGTTCACCTCAGTTTTCAGTGGCAGTACCTATGTTTGGTCTGTTTGGATGCTGTTAGTGTCAGGAAACTTTATGTTCACTTCCTCATAAAATTCCCTCTGCCTGCAGCTGAAGTTAAACACTAACAGTCCTCCTCTAATGCTGCTGTTTTAGTGAGGCGGAGGAGGAGATGGTGTTCCAGGAGTTCAAGCGCTCCTACCTGAAGGGGATGGTCGGCGATGATGAGGATGAGGAAGGCAACGTGTCGGGTGGAGACGACATGGCGCCCAAAGAGAAATAGAAGAGAGTCGGCCAGCGTGACGACAGCTGGAGCGGAGAATTCTGGGAGTTTGAGTCGCCTCAGAATGTGTTAGGAAAAGCTGAGAGTTCATCAAAGGACCATGCATGTCGTTAAGCATGTTTTAGAAACGTTCAGGTGTGTTTCTGCAGACTAGTTTTTAAACTCTTTTATAAGCTTCCGTTTGCCCTCAAGTCCTGAGAAGAAATGTCAGGCTGTTGAACGGCTTCCGTCACCAGCTAGTCTCTCCATAGTGGCACATTTTCACTTTAAACTTCTGCCGCTTTAGCGCCTTAAATGGAGAGTTTTGAAAATGTTGGCGTTCTGGTTTTAGTTTGAAGACTTCAGAGTTGGATTTCAATTTGGATTAACAGAAACAGTCAGTCACAACGTTTATTCCCTGATTCTGCTTTGATGTGACCATTTTCCAAACGAGAACAAAGACGTCAGTCCCGACTACCAGCAGTCAGTTCAACATGGAAAATGAATTACAGACGTTACTGACTTTGAAGTCTCTGCTTACAGATGAGAATATTTCTGACACGCTGCTAAAACCGGTCAACTCGACAGATTGTTTGACTTTAAATTAAAAACCTATTAGTGTGGATGGAGGCTCTTGGTTTACTGGTCTTCATACAGTCTTTTATTTAATTTTATGTAACCAGAAAAGAATGTGAGATTAAGAATCTCTTGTAGAACAGCCACAGGCAAACCGCTTACAAACAGAAAACAGCTTAAAAAAGATGAGCAGTATCATAAGATAACAGAAATCCCAGTGATGATGAACAACCAGGGCCAGTTTCAGTCGCTGATAAGTACGTCTGAATACGTCTAAAGATGCTTTGAGTTCATTCAGTGAGATGAGCTCTTTAAGATTCAGGCAGTTTTGCAGCAGTTTTCCTCGATTCAGTAAAGCTCTGAAATAGGATCAAACCCAACAGCTTCTTGTACTTTTTGGCTGAAACAGATCCGTAGATATGAAGGAAGCAGACTAAGGACAGCTGCACGGATAAGAACATGCCACTGACTGAGTTTGGAGATGGACAGGACACAATCTAACTCCAGCACATAGCACACAGAGGTAAGAGATGTAAGGTTTGCAATAAACCTCAGAGCTCCTGTACATGACTTGACCACCATCCAGCTGAGGCATTTTGGTTTCAAGATACGGTATAGACAAGACTTGATTCTTAAGCACAATTCTAATTTTGCAGCAGAAAGCTGCATAATCCTGCAGCCATAGTGGTGATTCTCACAATGAGATGCTTTCATTCTATTTCATTTGACTCTGAAAGTTCGTATAATCGTTTTAACGATGAAAATTTTATCATCGGCGCTTGTATGAAAATTTACATGCAAGTCAAAACGTATAACTGTAATTAATACACCGTTGACATGTAGACGTGCTGACATTACGGAAGAACAACAACTTGATTCTAGTAGTGTGCTGGGATCAGACCTGAGATTGAACCTAACATCCGTTTAAAGAAAACTTGTGGGAAGACATAAAATGATTTCCTTACAGGAGGAGAAATCTGAAACAGGAGTAAAAACAAAACAAATGTGACAATATGAGAACTTCTGACTCACATCTGTTTGACATGCAGAACCACAGACATGGTCCTTGAATTCAAAGTATCTGCTAGCATTACTTAAGGATAATCATTTAGTGCTTTTGTATTTTTAGTGACACAAGTAACGGCTGACTCTTGTATGTTCAGATCTAAAGTAACTTAAACAGCGTCCGACCATTTTCTGTAAACAGAGCATGAGTGGGTTCTGTTTTAGTGGTGTTTACATCAGTTTGGACCTGTGATTGTGAAAGGGCTTCTGAATTTAACCGCTGCTGCTGCTCTGATGACATCTATTGTAGATTCATTTTATGTGTATTTGGCATTTAAAGGAGTTGTGTTGCTCTGTGCGACTGTGCAGTTTGAACTCTGTGGCAATAAAAGCTGATTGATACGTTCTTGAAGTTGTTGCTTTTTCAATTCTAGTTGATGTGTCAGTTGTGTCAGTCTCCCCTTCCTTCTCCTGTAGCTGTCCAAAAAACCCATTTGTATTTCTCAGTGTTTCACCTAGTTTGATTATTTTGTCGTGCCAGCTTCTCACTTTACTGGTTTTCTTGGCTGTCATAAGCCATTTTGACCAGATAGAGATTCAAAAGAAGCAGATATTGTGGCCTGACTGAGATGTTGAACGTCTATTTTTGGGTTTTAGATTGATTGCCACATATGGTGAAGCTTGAACAAGGTTAATGCTATCTCTTACTTCACTTTTCTTTACTTACTCACATTTCACAGATACAGAGGGATGACGAATTGGAAAAGCCAACATTAACTGAGATGTTTACTACTGTGTACCGTTTGTGTTCCTTACCGTTGATTCTTTGAGAATCTGGAAAACGATGGAACACTGTTCTTACAAACATTGTTTCCTTATTTGGTATTTTGATGATGGTAGTGAAGAGTACCAACATCAATCCAAAATCTCTCACAGGTCTCCAACTGTGTTTAGATCTGTTGACTGTGAAGGCCAAATTGTATAAATCATCACATTTATAATCTGCAGTAGTAACAAAGGAACAGGTCACACTGTGTAATAGCTTGGGTGGTGTGGTTTTTGAAATGTCTGGGTTACAATGAGCTCTGTGGAGAAATGAAACGTCAAAGTCTGATTTGCAAACAGCCTTGACTGGGAGATACGGAGCAGAACATGCTGATGCGTTCAGATGTGGTGTTAAAAACTGCTGAAGAAGGAGCTGAGCACAAGCTTTCGGAGAACGTTTTTAATTTCAGACAAAACCACAAAGCAGAGATCACAGCAAAATGAAGCACAGACAACACAATCGCTAATAACACCTCAGCAAGAGTAGACCGCACATTATAAGCATTTTTTTAACACACTGTTTCCTCAGTTGGATCATCGTTCCATCACATGTCCACAATCACCTGCAGGTAGCTCATGATGTCATACAATACACAAAAAGTCACCTGAAACATCTCGACAAATCCTGTGATGCTGAATTCCTCCTTCAAGACCACGTTTTATTCAAATTTGAGAAAATACATGGCATGTTTACATGGCAGGGCCTTCGAGGAGCATTAGAGGTGTTACAGGAGCAATCGGGACAGTGCATCACTTATCAAAGCGACTACTATAAATGGATAGCATCCAAATTTCAATCAGGCACAGTTTTTGATTTGTTTAGGTTCAAACCATCGGAACTTGTTGATCACACCCTGTGTTTACCTGGTATGTATTTAAAACAGGTGTATTAATTTCGCCCCACTGGAAAAGTAGTTTTTTAAGCTGTCATGCAGTTTGTGACTCTCAAAACTCTGAGTACAGTGTTCTGATTTTACATCGGGGAGTACACCCGGGTGTGCGTAAATTTGATCATCTTCCCAGCTGCATGAGATCTCCTGCAGATTTCGGCATGCCGTCCAAAATTTGTGTTCACACAGCTGCTATGCTTCAAATACAGTGGTGCACATATGCAAAAGCATAGATGCTGATCTACTGCACATTTATGGAAGCATCCTTCAAGCAAACTACAAAGTAGTATAATATCAACAACTGTGCATCTCTGGTGTCCACAGCTATCCATGTGCACATCTGTAAAGGAGTATGATTTAGGTGGTGCTCATTAAATGTAGAATTTTGCAGTTATCTTTACCTATAACTCTCTGAACCAACCTGTTCATGTCTCCATGCTATCATCTGCCGTCTTCATTTCCCTACCTCTTATTTCCTTCACAGCATCTTTTCTTACCTGCTTCTTCTCCATTTGTACTTTTCAAACTAATCAAACCTCCATCTCAGCAGACGTGTCCTGATTTTTTTGAAGCGCACAGTACTGATTCACTTGTTTTGATACTTATCAAAAAATAAAGTTCCTATTACATTCTCTGCTGCTAAGCGAGTGTCCTGACGAAAGCTTTGACATCTGTCTTTCTGCATCACCAGCATTTTAAAAGGCAAAATGACAAACCTGGAAAAACTAAGTTGCAGCCAGAAATCTAAACTATTATGAACAAATTCAAGCGAAAAGTGCTTTAGTGCTAAAATATTTACGATTTCAACAGTACAGCTACTTGAAACGATCATTAACCAGAGATGAATTGTGTTCGATCATTAGAAAGAATTTATCTCCACCCTTAAAGGAGGGGTATTTTCCTGCTTACAAACCATTTAACGTTTTTCCTAATTTCTCCTTACTTCTTAAAATATCTTATCTCCATGTTGTTATTTGGTTTCAAGAAATCTAGTGCAATGATCATTGACTAAGACACTGCAGACATAAATTTTATCATGTCCATTCTGTTTTTAATCTACTACTATTTGTTGTTGTTTCGATGCACTCTGAGTTACCATAGATGTCGGATACAACACCACAAGGGAGATGGAAAAGCTAAAATGGTCAATCAAGGGGCAGTTCCTGTAAACGTTGGCGCCGCTTACTGCAATCACTAAGTTACTGCTGTGGAAAACCAAAAGAGACCACGAGCATGACTAAATAAAAAGGATTGGATAAGAAGAAAATTTTTTTCAGAGTATAGCAAAATATTTATAGAGTATTGCTGTTGCTGGCATTGCCTCCTCCTACCAAACTCTGTTGTTGGACACCATCTTTTGAACAAACAAGATGCAGTCCAAGGAAGGAAGAAATTAAATGTTGATTTCTTCCCTCTTCAGGGGCAGATGAAAGGTGCTTGACTATTTCATCACATAACAACAGTGAGAAGTATCAGCTACACAACATATGCACATCACCATACTAACAAAAGTGACCGCTGCATCTCTAGAATACCCCTCCTTTAAAGCTTGCAGTTATAAATACACAGAATTTGATCGGCCATTTGTTGTGGACACTTTGTCTATAACTGTGCGACAGAATACAACCTATTATGGCGAAGGGGTGGTTTCTTCATCATCCCCCCAGCTGTAGGTTCCAGGAGTTGGGGGTGGCATGAAGGGAGATCGATTCATGGGAAATTCACAGGAGTCAGGGTACAGCAGATACCCAGAGAACGTGCTGGTGCTGTCTGTGTCGGTGTACATGCCATTGTTAGCATTGTTCTTGACCTGCATCCATACCTCGTCTCCCATCGCAAGGTGGAGGACAACCTTGTGGCTAGTGGTGGTTGGGTAGGTTCCTTCTGTCATTTTGACTTTCGGGTAGAAGTCATGGAACAGGCCAACTTTAAGTGGCTTCTCGGCAACTGCGAGGTGGAAGCTGAAGACGTAGGTGCCGTTGACAGGGGCCGTGTAGATACCCATTAATGGGTTGAAGTGTCCCTGCTTGTTGGTGAGGACACGCGGGAAAGAAATGGGCCAGTTGGGACGAGGAAATGACTGGTTGATAGATGCTGAGAACACCGACTGGATGGCTGGAGAGCAGGGACCACGTGGCCCCATGATACCCATATCACCCTGGTTGCCTTTTGGTCCCATGATGCCCTGCTCGCCCTTTGCACCAGTGTCACCTTTGGCCCCATTGTTGCCCTTTTCTCCTGGCATTCCATCAACACCATCCGCCCCATCAGTGCACTCACACATTCCCTTCTCACCTTCTTCCCCCTTCTGGCCGTTCATACCAGGTTCCCCAGGTCTGCCTAAGTCCCCCTTATAACCCTTCATACCCTTGGGTCCCTCAGATCCCTTCACCCCAGGCAGGCCCCGGGCTCCAGCTGGACCAGGTCGACCTTTTTCACCTTTTTCACCTGGGACACTATGGCAGGCAGGGCATGTGCCGGTTTCTCCTTGGGGACCTGGTGCACCAGGGAACCCCATAGATCCTTGATCCCCTTTCTCACCTGAAAACACACAAAACATGCAATGACAATGTTTGCATCATTTTGACATGCAATGCTTTCCTTCACATTTGTCTTCTTCACTTTTCAGAATCATTGTGCTGGTAATTCAGGATGAATGCCCAGACCAGTCTATGCATATCTATTATATTTTGATAAGCCGACATATTTCACAAACCCTGATCACTTCTTTGAAACACCTGTGAGCATTTACTTTGAAATGGTGGCGTACTTCATAGAATCCTGTTGACTTCCTATAAATACCAGTGTTTTTCATGGGGTGTACTACAGATCGCTACCAAAAGACACAACACACAGTTTGTGATCAGGCTTCATGTTTTGGAATACAATTTGTCTTGGTTTTGTCAAAGCTGCAGGGTGAGATTTGTGGCGAAACCATGCCAGAAAAATCTATAATGGTAACTCAGAGGAATAATAATAAGCCTGCTTCAATGCAAATCATAAAATAACCATAAACACTTGATAAATATCTGTTGTAACACAGAAATTATTTAGGAGTAATTTTGCTACAAGAAAACAGGCAACATCTGTAAATTAGCAGTACATTGTTAAAATACATTACAATTAAATATGTCAAATAATAATTTAAGGTTTTTTTCAGTGCAGTGAACACAATTTTTCCCTAACCTTAATCAGGTAGTTATTTTTGCCAATGGCACAATCTTTTTCTTACTCTAATGAAGCAATTTCTGTGAACGAACCCAATAAAACCTTCACTATAGAGTTCTCAAGACATAAAACTGTTGTACTTTTTCAATATTGGTACAGTTCTGGGACATGATTTAATCAATACGAAAGTGTTACTTATTTAAACCGACAATTCAGTAAATAAGTAGCACTTTCGTATAGTATATAATGACAAAAATGAACCTAATCCAACTATGATTAAATCAACATAGTACTTGGACATTGGACTTTCCAATTTATTTTTAATCATAACCAAGAGCATACCCTTAGTTTATTCAATTATTATTGTACACATGACATATCTGAAAGTAGTTATGTTATCTCAAACCCCATGATATTTTCTCTAAGTTGGTTCCGTGTTGCACTAATGACCTTTCCAACAGAGAGACCATCTATAATAGAATGATATTAGCAGACCTTTGAATCCACGCTGGCCCTTTGTCCCGGTGAAACCGGTGTTGCCATACCTTCCTTTCTCCCCCATTTCTCCCTTCTTTCCTGTAAAAAAAAAAAAAAACGAAGACAGAAATAATGAAAAATTAATGACATGAGGATGTGACATGCATGAAGACAAACTAAATTATGGTCTGTTGAGTGAATAGACATCAACCAACAATTCCATTGCATAACATAACATATATGTGTATATATGTAACATAACATATATTTAAAGATGGTAGCAGAATGCATCTTGGTTGCTTAAGTCCCAGGACAGATTTATGCTAAAAGAAAAAAAAGTAAGAACGTTGTTTGTTACATTAGAATTTGTATTTATCCTTGAGGGGGTGCTATCACAACTATGGGGTTGGCCATAAATCTGAACCCAAATAGTGTGACTCACCTGATCTGATGCACATACAAGCCATTGCCCATTCTTTCATTCTGCTATCTGCATATCACCTTTCTCTTTGCTAAGGCAAACAAAAGCAGCAACCACAACTACCTATCTAACGGAAAATTTCAAGTTTTGGGATTTGGAGTGTGAAAAAACTGCAACAACATAACTGAGGTTTTGTCATATTTGTTGAGTGTCTTGAATGTGTAACTCACCCTTCATCCCTTCAGGACCTGTGAATCCTTGTCGACCTTTGAAACCCATCACTCCAGGTCTCCCAGGACCCCCAGGTTCACCTGATCAAACGTTACAGTCAGGTCAGGTTGTACACAAATTTCTGCAAACATTCAGATTTTGTTTTGCAAGTTAAGGATTCAGTCTGAAAGGGGAGTCAAACTACTAACCCTGCTAGTGCACTTTAATTCTCTGACGCTTTGTTGTATGATGTGGTTTTCAAGCTTTTTTCTGTCATGACCTCCTTTGGATTTCAGAAACCCTTGTTCCTCACATGTCACCTGATTTACACTGGCTGACACTACTGAGAAATATGGCAGGGACTTTCCCACACAGGTTTTTTGTTTGTTTGCTTTTGCCCCAATGTGCTCCGAGTCATTTAATCTTTAGGATTTGCCCATACCAACTCCCCATCCAAAACAATTTTCCTAGATAATGCAGCATTGTGGGGTTTAGGCTTGTACAGAAGCACCACGACCAAGTCTCCTATGTGGTTTAATGACTTCTAGCCAGTGTGTACATATTTAATCATGTCAGGATCAATTAAGATATTGTTCTTACACTTCAGTGACAAATGTGACAGCTGCTTCTGGTGAATTTAAATAATTAATTAACTAAGCATTGTTGCTGCACATGTTAAGTAGATTATTCAAGATTATAACATGTCAACACAGTGGACATAAACAAAGGATCAAGCTTGGATTCTTGTCTACACAGACCAGTTAAAAAAGGACTTGATCGGCCCTGATCTTTATCCAAAGATCGGACTCGAGACGTCATTAGAGACTAGTAATAAACAGTAAAAACGCTGTTGAAATATCAGTTTCTAATTTATGAACTAAGTTTCTTTGATCATGCACATTTTTCAGTAGTAATGTTTTTTTCTTCTCTGTGGCATGTCTTGAAACTTTCACTAAATTCTTTTGGCTTCAATACCCTGCCTACTTTTTAGAGTCATTAAGTGGTCAGAATGACACTGCAGATATCTCAAGCTGGAATTATACCCTGTCAAATTGTAATTACATGTATCGTGTACTGATTAAATGCTTTGCGGGACCAATATCCAGTGGGAAGCCTTGCATGAGAAGCATCACTCCGAGCGATTCAGACTAGTTATAATAGTGCTTGAGATATCTGCAGCTGTTATTTAGACCAATCACAGCCTTATTACAGATGTCTTTATTGTTTCTGATTAGAACAACATTATAGATATCTGAAATGAAGCTAGTTTCCTTGTAACATTTCAGCTAGTCAAATGTTGTCTCTAATTTTAGTTCTGCATTGTCGGACTCTGCTATTCAATGTTAAAATGACTTGACATAGTTTTCAGACACAGACGGTTGGTTATACACCAAGACACAAGTGGGTTATGTGAGCTGATCTACAGACCTGGGAGGCCCCGGTCTCCACGGTCTCCTTTGGGCCCCACTTTGTTTTTACAGTATGAACAGATGCAGGAAGATGGAATTTGCGCTGCTGTTACTGGTGAGTTCCAAAGTTTTTCACAATCGATGATGGGCAGAGGGAATATCTGGCCAGCTGAGTTGCCAGTAATGTTGATGCTGCGATGCCAAGGGTTCCTTCCGGGAAACTGCATGACAGTGGGCATTTCCTTCATCATCTGGGTAGTGCTGACAGTGGTGGGGGACTCAGTGGACATTTCCTTCATCATCTGGGCGGTGCTGACGGTGGTGGGGGACTCTGTGGACATTTCCTTCATCATCTTTGTGGTGCTGATGGTTGTGGGGGAGTCATTGGACATTTCCATCATCATTTTTGTGGTGCTGATGGGCATTTCCTTCATCATCTGGGTAGTGCTGATGGTTGTGGGGGACTCAGTGGACATTTCCTTCATCATCTGGGTAGTGCTGATGGTTGTGGGGGACTCAGTGGACATTCCCTTCATCATCTTTGTGGTGCTGATTGTGGCGGGGGAGTCATTGGACATTTCCTTCATCATCTTCATGGTGCTGATGGGCATTTCCTTCATCATTTTTGCGGTGGTGATGGGCATTTCCTTCATCATCTTTGTAGTGCTGATGGGCATTTCCTTCATCATTTTTGTGGTGCTGATGGCGGCAGGGGACCCAGTGGACATTTCCTTCATCATCTTTGTAGTGCTGATGGGCATTTCCTTCATCATCTTTGTGGTACTGATGGGCATTTCCTTCATCATCTCTGTGGTAGTGATGGGCATTTCCTTCATCATCTCTGTGGTACTGATGGGCATTTCCTTCATCATCTCTGTGGTACTGATGGGCATTTCCTTCATCATCTCTGTGGTGCTGATGGACATTTCCTTCATCATTTTTGCGGTGGTGATGGGCATTTCCTTCATCATTTTTGTGGTGCTGATGGCGGCAGGGGACCCAGTGGACATTTCCTTCATCATCTTTGTGGTACTGATGGGCATTTCCTTCATCATCTTTGTGGTACTGATGGGCATTTCCTTCATCATCTTTGTAGTGCTGATGGGCATTTCCTTCATCATCTCTGTGGTACTGATGGGCATTTCCTTCATCATCTCTGTGGTGCTGATGGGCATTTTCTTCATCATTTTTGCGGTGGTGATGGGCATTTCCTTCATCATCTTTGTAGTGCTGATGGGCATTTCCTTCATCATTTTTGTGGTGCTGATGGCGGCAGGGGACTCAGTGGACATTTCCTTCATCATCTTTGTGGTACTGATGGGCATTTCCTTCATCATCTTTGTGGTACTGATGGGCATTTCCTTCATCATCTTTGTAGTGCTGATGGGCATTTCCTTCATCATTTTTGTGGTGCTGATGGCAGCAGGGGAGTCAGTGGACATTTCCTTCATCATCTTGGTAGTGTCGATTGGCATTTCCTTCATCATCTTTGTGCTGCTGATGGCGGCGGGAGAGTCAGTGGACATTTCCTTCATCATCTTCATGGTGCTGATGGGCATTTCCTTCATCATTTTTGCGGTGGTGATGGGCATTTCCTTCATCATCTTTGTAGTGCTGATGGGCATTTCCTTCGTCATCTTTGTGGTGCTGATGGCGGCGGGAGAGTCAGTGGACATTTCCTTCATCATCTTTTCATTGCTGATGGGCATTTCCTTCATCATCTTTGCGGTACTGATGGCGGCAGGGGACTCAGTGAACATTTCCTTCATCATCTTTGTGGTGCTGATGGGCATTTCCTTCATCATCTTTGTGGTGCTGATGACGGCGGGAGAGTCAGTGGACATTTCCTTCATCATCTTTGTGGTACTGATGGCGGCAGGGGACTCAGTGGACGTTTCCTTCATCATCTTTGTGGTGCCGATGGGCATTTCCTTCATCATCTTTCCAGTGCTGATGGCGGCAGGAGAGTCAGTGGACATTTCCTTCATCATCTTTGCGGTGCTGTTGACGGTGGGGTTCTCGGTGGGCATTTCCTTCATCTCTGTGGTGCTGTTGATGTCATGATTGGTGGGTGTTGGTTGCAAACTGGCTGAGCAGAGGGAGGCCAGGATGAGGAGTCCCAGCAGCCTCAACAGCATCTGCACAAAGAGGAGAATGATGAGGCTCTGGCACTCTGCTGTGTTATTTAAATCCCAATGTAGTGAAATTACTCCAACCTTGTTCTGGTAAAAATAAGTTTATTAAAGGAGTTCTCCAGAATCAATTATATTTTTTGTCATTTTTTGCAGCATACTGACACTCATCTCTAGATATGATTTTGAATCAAATTAGTTTTTGCTTTCACTACAAATTCTGTATATTTTACCAGAAACACAGTGGCCTTTTATATATATATATATATAACAATACTATTCCTGTGCAAATCACCATTCTTTATAATTTTGTATTTTTTTTGCTTTCACCTGACCTTTCGCAAAAATTGTGGATTTCTGGAAAGATTGGAGTATTTTGTGTGAAAATTCAGGAAGTTCAGATTTTTTCACACAAAGTGCAAATAGATCAGAAGAGCGATATCTCATGGATGAGATGAATTTCATGCTTGCCAACACGTGATTAAAACAATATTTTTCTGTCTTTCAGCATGCTCAACAGTTAGTTAATGGCAGCATATTAATGTCATATCCATGGATAACGTCAGTAAGTCTGAGTGAAGCACAGGCTTTGCTTAACCTGTGTGAATGCTCCGCAAGAAATACAGACATGTGATGGGTCATTTTTAAATCAGTCGTCTCAAATGAATAGAACTTTAGCGTGAATGAAAATATATTAAAGCTTGTCTTGATTAAAAGACACACGAAGTGAAACTGTGGTCTGACTTCAGTTGTGACATTGTGATATTCAAGCAGACGAGCTTAAATCTGTATCAGTGAGCTTCAGTTAACTCAGCAGTGAAAAGCACTGATAAAACCACATCTGTGTTGGTTTACAGCGTCCTCCTGCTGCCACGACTGCCACTAAATGCTCTAAATCACTCTAAATCATGAAAGAATGAATCAGTCTGAAGAAAATTCCTGCTCTCTTTAGGTTTACTTTATAACTGCTGCGTAAAAGAGAAGCATTTTCTTTTGAACACAGGTTAAAACTCTTTTTTCATTCAGAAAACATGAAACACGACTGTAGCAATAACTGTAGTGTGAAGGGCTTAAGGAACAGTCAACAAATTGTAAATTTTTCCAAAATGTATCTTTTATATTCATTGATCAGTTCTACATAAAAATAACTAACTTGTGACAAACAAAACCTTATTAATATGCAGTAACATTGTGTTGATTTTTTCGAAGCCCTTTTACTAATATTACTTCTAACATTCAGTGAAATATTCTCTTAGATTTAAAAATACAATCCACTTAGCTGCTTTAGAAAAAACTCACCTCTCTGTTGTGCACCATCGTCTGGAGAATATTTTTTGGGAAGATGAACTGGATCAAAGAATTTATAAGTCTCGCCCAAAACAAAATTTCTTTCAGGTTCCATCTCACCCATCAGACTCGCAGACAAAGGCTGAAGATGGGAGGAGAATGGCGAGAATGGGGACACTGGAGAGAATGGGGAGAATGGGAAGGCGCATCTCCATTGTCCCACTAAAGAACTGGGCCTTCTCTTGACCATGAAACAGCAAAAATATATTCAGAGCCGAAAGGAGAAACGCTTTGTCTGTTTATCGTGCCATCATTCTCCACCCTCCTTTTTCTCTCATCCTTGAAAACAGTCATTGGCTTTAACCTTTTCCTGTCTGCTCTCTGTTCACAGTCACTTACAGTCTCTGGAATATTCTTCCTTGTTGGTCTCAATCAGTTTGGAATCCAATATTTTGCACCAACACAATAGATTCATTTTCCCCAGGGACTTCCAGTAGTTTCCCCTCAGAGGAAAAACTTCTGAAACAGCCATGAAACCATCAGAGATGATAAATTCTAAACTTCGTTCCACTTGGAGGATGAATCTGGAAATATTCCAGAGTCATTTGACAGAACAAAAGCAACCACATCTAAAAAAGTTTCCACTTGACCTCCTTTAGAATCCATCCTTTTCTGTGTACTCTAACTTAAGTACATCTAATGAAGCTGTGCAAAGATTTACCTTCATAATATTAATATTCTCAGAATTGCAGGCCATTAAAGTACATAGAGGTGGGGGAAATTTTGCATTTTATGATTTGCATTATTTTTCCAGTATTTCTAAGCTACAAAACTTCAGAAGGACTGGAGACAGACAGAGTTTTTCAACTTTGACCGTCAATAGTATGGGATGCAGTGTTTCCTCTAGGATTTTTTTCAGCAGCGGCGGCAGACTCTCCGGGGAGCTGTGACGCGTAAACAAATGACACATGACTGCAGATTTTACTTGTACAACCAATTTATTGAATGGCCAGTTGAAAATGAATTTTTAAAGACTGAATAAAAAATAAATAAATCAGTCAATAAATAAATGTTTGAATAAGTTCATCTGAAAATGCAGTCAGCAGTTACATTATGGAGTGTAGAAATTAGGTTAATGCTATCAATTAACTTACTCACGTGAGAGACATTGAGTTGGCACCGGGCAAAATAGACTGAAGCTCCTGATATGTTACATAATGTTAGCTGGCCATTATGATTTTGTGAATGTCTGTTTAACTTGTAAAATCTATTATGAGTTATCTTAAGCTAATAACTTTTCTTCGGTAAGTCGTTGCCCTATTTTCCAAGACGACCCCCTCTGACTCTGACCTGGTGCCTGGGTGCTGGACATGACGTCACTCAAGGCCCCGCTCTGATGACATCAACGTCGTATTAACCCGTGTCGTGGTTTCTCTTACATGTGCCAAGGTTGAATAACATGTCCGGTGACACTGTTGCTTTAATATGATTTTATTATAAAAAAGAGACAGCATCTGAACAGGCCCCATGGTTTGCCTGTGGAGGTTCACAGCCAATACAAACATCTCCCAGAATGATGGGCGAGTGGTCATTTTATACCCTTCTGGTGAAGGATATGATCTCAACATCTGATGACTCTGGTAAAAACAGGATGCACCCCTAAATCAACATAGTATAGGGTTTCTCTTCTAGGACAACAGAAGGCACTCACTGATATCGGTCCATGCATGGAAACCTAACATAACATATGGCTTCCCTTCAATGACAGGCCCCACTTCACTTTACGATCTCCCAGGCACAGAAGCCACTTTAACATAAACATTCCCAAACCAAAAACACACATCTCAGGTCAGAGACCACCTGCTTACATAGGCAAAAAGGAAATGTACGTTTTCCCACAAGTTACTGGTCAGATACTACAATAGACAAAACAGATTCCATTCTACTAACTTATTAAGTAATACATGTCAGATCAGAGACTACAAGAGTAGAGTAGATACTGAGCAAGATAACTATCTGTAATTTACCTTAGTACTCGCGAGTACCTGACACAGTGCAACACTCTGCTGTGAAGGTGTAGACATGCAGCAGTGGTGTATTTGTGACAATAACAAAAAACAAAATAAAAAGAAAGAAATTTGAAGGAGAGGCAACTAGGACCTAGGAATGGTGGCCCGCCGCTGCTGAATGAATATAGAGGAAACACTGGGATGTATAATAGTTTGAACAGTAGAACTGCAGCAGTTTGTCTGTGATATAGAATCATAGAAACAATCATTGATATCCTGGATTTATTTCTGTTTTCTGATAGTTCAACAGAGAAATTTTTAAAAAATGCATTTTGAGTAAACTTTCAGGGTTCATAACGAGATGTGTGGTAGGTGGTTGGTCAGAACAAGTTAAAGCAAATGAAATGTCTCATTTTGATACCAGACTCATTTTCTAGACTTTATGTGTCAGAATCACTATCTTTGGTTTAATATATGTTTAATATATTGGTTTTTTTTGTATGTCAGTAATCCTACAACACCCACAGCTGCATCCTTTACAGTAAGGTTGGATGGTCGTCGCTTTCAGAGCGGCGTGACCTCCACACATATATACTGACAGTCAATAGAAACTTTGAGGTAGAAATGTACGCAGAATTCTACTTGTAGGGGGGTTGTAATGATTCATGGTGGATTTACTGATGATCTAGTGCCCTGGTAGTTGAGATAATGATGAGTTGTCATTTTGTCATGATTCACTGCACATGGGTTGGTCACTTTGCAAAAGTGAACCAAATACACACCAAGCAATACTCAGTGAGTATCTGCACAATGTGAGAATGGGTTTTGAAGGCTTATATAAAGGCCCAAAAAAGGCCACCATTGATAGTCCAGTGAACAGCATCATGCCGCGTCTATCACATGAACAACGTCTCTGGGCACTGGGTATGGTGGAGGCCGCTTTGAGCTACAGTGATGTAGCCAGGCGTATGGGCTGTTCCCAACCCACAATCAGAAGCCTGGTCCAAAGCATGCGCCGACGGATTGCTGCCTGCATCCAAGCAAATGGAGGCCATACTCGGTATTGACTGTTGTGACTTTGTGTTTGGCAGGTGCCGTTTTCTTTTGTGAAATTCTTTATTTTGAAATCATTCTTGAAACTTTAGATTTTTGTTTCTGTCTGCCAATATGCTAAACAAATGATTCATATGAAGAAAATCCAGTTTCGGGCTTCAAAATAAAAATTATGTTGAAAAATATGGTCTCAAAGTTTTTAATGACTGTCAGTGTATGTTTATTTACAAAGCTCTTCTTGGGATACTTCCTCCTTACATCTCCTCAATGTTAGTCTGGTCCTTTGGAGCTCATAACACCCGTTCCAGTGACTGGCTCACTCTCCAAGCTCCAAAAGTCCATTCTGAACTCGGCAGATCTGCCTTCAATGTCTTTGCTCCATCTGCTTGGAATAAACTGCAAAACACCTTAAAAATCAAAGATCTGCTTACCATCAGACTTTTTAAACAACTGTTGCTGGATTTTTTGTGTTCTGAATGCATTTGCTTTTCTTGAATTCGATGTACATTTGTAATTTATGTATTTTGATCTTCCTGATGTACTTATCTTTTGAATTGTTCGACATCATTGCAAATGAGGGTTCACCCTCAATGATTCTCGAGTCTAAATAAAAGGGGAAAAAAAGGTGTGTTTTTCTTTTATGTGTGGGACAACGGATGGAAATTAGCACTTGTGCTAATTCCAGCTACTTTTACCGCAACCTTGTGTAAACTATAATGAGATCGTATGTTCATTAATATGCACTGTCCTGTCCAAATAAATAAATAAAAATTAAAAAATACAGTGTGTTATCATGATGATGAAAGAAAACAGGGGTCTAATAGTGTGACTGACTGATGTGAGTCTTTGGACACCAATGAGGCCCTAGAATGCAGGGTAATATGTCAGATACACAAATGATAATATTGTAAAAAAAAAAAAAAAAAATCCAGCAGCTGCTACTATGCAGTTGATCCTCCAGTATCGGAACATCGTACACTTCAGTTCTAGTTACAGACATCTCCTATAATTATATTCTAACTTTCATTAATTTGCCAAGAAAGTTAATCAAAAGAATTGCATTAACAAAGTTAAAGATGAATTTGACTGATGAGCAGGTAATTCCACACATCCCTCCACTATATAACGTTTTCCAGCTGATCTTAGGGGATCCTGAGGCATTCCTAGGCCAGATGAAATATGTAACACCTCCAGCAGGTTCTTCTTTGTCTTCTCTTCGTGTTTGCACCAAGGAGAACCCACTGGAGGTGTTAGATATCTCATCTGGCCTAGGAACCATTTGGGATCCTCCAGGAGGATCCCAGAGGAATCCCAGGTCAGATGAGATATGTAACACCTCCAGCAGGTTCTTCTGTGTCTCCTCCTGGTTGTTTGTGCTCCAGAGGCATCCTAATCAGATGCCTGAACCACCTCAGTGGACTCCTTTCAACATGAAGGAATCAACTCTAAACTCAATTCACCCATCCTGTGTCCTGCCGCCATATCAAGGAAATTCTTCTCAGACACCTGAATCCTCTCATTCTTTCAGCAAATCCCTTTCTTCCAAAAATTCCGTTCCTTTACGACCTAAGTCCATATTTTTTTCTCACCTGTGACGTTGTCAGAACGGCCTCCAGTTTGAAAGAACAACAAAGTCTGCATAGGGACGGAAGGATAGATGCGAAAGTCTGGTTTGCGTCTCATGTTGGACCATCATTTTTAGACTTAGGTTTCACTGTTACTCATTGTTTACTCCTAGTTTTCACTCAGTGTTTCATCAGGTTTGTGGAGTCAAAACTGCTTATTTGGTTTAGTTTGGTTTAGGGAAAATGTCCTGCTTTACTTTCACAGTGTTACCTACTTGTTAGAAGCCTGAGAATGGTTTGGTGCTTATTGCAGACTGTGCTATCTAATAGATGATTAGCTGGGTGAAAATACCAGTAAAGCAATGACATAACTACCATTTTTAAGCCATTCTGCATTTATTGATCCAATGTGTTTTATTTTCCTCTCTGCTCTGTGGAAACACTGCTGTTGAGCTGAAAACTCTGAATCACGACTGAGTCAGTCGTGGAGAATCATTTCAGATAAAGTGCTCAGACTGAGTATTGAGTTTTTGCACGAACAGCTCCAAGCAGTACATTATAAATCTTCGGAATAAAGGGGTTTTAATAAAACATCATTATTTTTGGGTAATTTTTCCGATGGCAACCGTAAAATTTTTTGGTTTTTACAGTTTCTGACTGATAAATGGTGTAATTTGGTAGCCTAGCCGCGCTAGACCCATGTTCTGAAGGCACAAGGGTCTAGGGCCGCTCGACAGGGAGGGAGCCGGGCTAAAAGGTTGTCTATCAAATCACTCTGCAGCAATTGGGTAGGTATACAACCAATCAGCGCAATGAATAGGCTGACGTAGTTCCCAGAGCGCTGGTGGATTGTGGCTAAGTCCTATTAGCTTCCCAACCAGCGGAGCCAACTGGTATATTAAGGATTTGCCATATCCCGTCGGCGTAAGTCCAAATACGTCTTTCTTCTCAATGAAACACTTCAGTGCTGTCCTTTGTTTATCTTTCAAGTTGAATTTTAGCTTCAAATCTTTAAGGGCTGTGGCCAAAGCCGAGTCGAAAGATAACTGTTTATTGTGCGCCGGTTGTTTCTGTCAGAATCGTCGCGCCTCTGTCGTCACTTCGTTACGCCCGCCTTCTGACTCTACACTTCATGGTGATTGGTCCGGCCAGTTTTAGGAGAATCCAGCCTTGAGCCTTATGGAGGGTAACTAGACCCACCCTGGCAGAGAATTAACTTCGTTGCCGTGGGTTGTCTTGCGCGGCTAGGCTAGTAATTTGGGGGAATTTTTAAAAAGGATAACATGACTTTGAAACCCAGTCACGGGTTTTGGGTTTCAGAGGGTTTATACCGTATTTCTTAATTCAAACTCAGACTGACAGTGTGACGCATCTGTTTAGTTTTACTTTTGCTCACAGTCAAACTAGATAATTATTGTAAATTAAGTTGGCAATGACGTATTACTTAACAGTTTGATGAAAACTTATATTTTAAGTCATATTTATTTAACAGATTCAGTCTACAAAGCAAATTTATGATCGTTTGTGTGTGTTAATACATTAACTAGATTGTACAGGTAAGCTAAGCCTCAGTCATCTGAATTATTTTTATAATAAAAACTTCAAGCTCACTGCTGTAACACGCAGTTAGCTTGCTTCATGCTAATTAATACTGTAATTACTGCTGTAGGTTATATTGCTCTAAACATCAATGTGGTTCTGTCAGTTAATAAAGCTTCAGCATAAAAGTGCACTTACGTTACTAGCTTTAGGAAATTGCTGCACAAGCTGTGTAATGTGGACAGAACTGAGAGTTTTGACAACACAACACAACACAACACAACACAACCTCAAGTTGAAAGAAAAACAGCGTCTGAAAGACACAAAAAAAATGTGAGCCACATCAGTTCAGACATGCTCAAGCATCACAGCTTTCTTAGTTTTATTTTTATTTTTTTGTGGGGAAGTGATTTTATTTATATAAAGGAAACACATTTTATTCATTATTGTGTGGTAAAGTCAAGCACTGTTACTTCAGTTTCTCTGGTTGGGAAAAATTCAGCCATTTTTATTGATGTCATATGATGCAAAAACCCACTTTAGAATTTTTAACAGGTCACATATAAGCTTGCATTGTGCTTTCAAGACTTCGTTTCATTAAATATAAATGGAAAAACTTCAAATTGTTTGTGAAATGAGGTAATATTTATCCAAAACACAATGAACTCTCAGTCTGATCCTGCATTTAAAAAAAAAAAAAAAAAAAAGCCTTGCAGTTTGTGACTCGAGAGATTTTTTTTACGGAGGATTTTAAAATCAGCTAAGTCTTGTTAATAAGAAGTCACCACTTTACCTATGATTCTCTCAGTGCTGTGTCTTCAGCCTTCTTCAGTTGTTCACATCTTATTTTCTTCCTTACCTGTTCAGAAAACCCTTTCACCTAATCACACCTTTGTATCAACAGACTTTTGGTGATTTCATTTTCTGTCAAAAAAGTTGATTCCTCTCCAAGTTTCTGTGGATAAATCAATCCACTGACTAAAAGCAGTTACAAGAGCAGGAACCTTTATTTTTAGTTATTAATACAAATAACTAAACCTTCAGAGTATTTGGTTGGCTTGTATTTGAAAATACCATTGTCATATCACAACTGAAATAAGGGAGCAAAACTGCAAAACTTTCAGGGTCATGTTTTGCACTGGTACTCTCAAACTTAGGTTTGCAAAACATTGGAGGTAAATGAGCTGCTGAAAACAGCCTTCAGTACTGTAATGATGCTGAACACATACAGTTTGCATGAACTGACCTGCAGAATGAACGAAAGAAACCGCAGTAAAAATACTTTAAAGCAACACATTCCCATTTTGAGCTAGAAAAACCCTGTAAAGAAGCTAGCAGGACATAAAATTAATCAGTGTACAAATGAGATCAGAGAGTAGGCTGTAGATGTTTTAATCTATTTGTCAATTTTCAGACAACATTGCTTTTAATGGAAATTAAATGTAGAAGCTCTTGCCATCGAAGCATTTGCTGAGGTTGATATTTTAACAGATTTTTTTTCTTTATGCACCATCAGCATATGAAAAGATGAAATGATAAAGGTCCTAAAGCAAAAAAATACATCTCATTTTAAAAATATTTAACATTAGAGCAGCTTTGAATTTCTGCAAATGCCTGAAAAAGTCTTTGGCCAGTTTAGCAATCTAGCAGTTTATGAAAGTGAACACATTATCAAACGTAGTCTGGTCAAACTTTCCATCCTGGAAAGTATAGATGCAATCACAAGTGAATTTATCTCCACATTTAAAGAGGGGGTATTTTCAGGGTCAATATCTATGTCACTTTTTTCTTCATTTCTTCACATTTCTGCAAGCAGTTGTTTAGGTTCAAGTATTCTAACAGCAGGTTGTTTATTAACACACACAATGCAAAAATACAGCATCAAGTTTTGTCTAAAATTTAGTCTGAAAACATATTGTTTTCTTAGAAGATTTGGATAAAATGGCAATGCAGAAATAATATTTTTTCCATTTTTCAAATATACGTTACATTTTTCAATTTAAACTGACAAAAAAAATGAATTTCCTGCAAAGAAGAAAAGTTCATTCATATTTTTGCGTTATGTTCTCATTTTCAAA
This sequence comes from Acanthochromis polyacanthus, assembly GCF_021347895.1. Classification (NCBI taxonomy): domain Eukaryota; kingdom Metazoa; phylum Chordata; class Actinopteri; family Pomacentridae; genus Acanthochromis; species Acanthochromis polyacanthus. Next base: position 5,140,738 of record NC_067121.1, read on the forward strand.
GCTCTACCACTGTGTGTATAGACTCTATCCATTCTATCATTTTGACTCTTTTCTGTTTTGCAATAAGTTTGGTAAAAGCAACAGTTTCGGTTTCAACTCCTACACAATCCGCTTCTTGCAGTTCCCACTGTTAGAACTACATGAAGAAACCAAGCGGTAACTTCCATGTCTGAAAAATACAGCCAATGTGCAATGTGCCAAAAACTGCAGTTCCTCGAATGTCCACTTGAGACAGGCTCTAAAAGCAAGTCCGTTCCCTTATAACTCCTTGTTGCAATGTCCAAACAAACATGTTTACAACCTGGAACTTAAAGCAATTTTGGTTTTCAGAGCTAATTTCCACAATCATGACAACTGTGCCGAGAATAATTTTTAGTATATTTCCTCTGTTTAAATTTTCTGAAGGCTTAAGGTCACGTATAACTAGGGCATGATCACTTAGAGTGACATGCGGGCACTGTCATACAATAGTCCATGGTCCACCTCAGCTCCAATCATGCTTCACCCGTTTGTTCATTGTTGAGAAAGCTTGGGGGTTGAGGGGCATCAGGTTCTGCCAAGATATCACTGGGTGAAACCATCACACTGAGCTTCAAAACTACTCTAAGGAAAACCTGTGGGTGGCATCGCTGAGAGTTTGTCCATCTTTAAATAGAGTCTGTATATGAAATTCAACTCAGCAGCACAGAAATGACAGTGAAGATTATCAGCCACACAACGTGCACATCACCACAGTGACTTCTCTGACAGAAAACTCAATTTCAAAAGTGGACAATGCTGCATGTCTAGAATACCCCTCCTTTAAATCTTGCAGTTATAAATACACAGAGTTTGATCGGGCGTTTGTTATGGATGCTTTGTCTATAACTGTGCGACAGACTACAGCCTAATTTTGCGAAGGAGTGGTTTCTTCATCATCCCCCCAGCTGTAGGTTCTACGAGTTGGGGGTGGCATGAAGGGAGATCGATTCATGGGAAATTCACAGGAGTCAGGGTGCAACAGAAACCCAGAGAATGTGCTGGTGCTGTCTGTGTCGGTGTACATGCCGTTGGTAGCATTGTTCTTGACCTGCATCCATACCTCGTCTCCCATCGCAAGGTGGAGGACAACCTTGTGGCTAGTGGTGGTTGGGTAGGTTCCTTCTGTCACTTTGACTTTCGGGTAGAAGTCATGGAACAGGCCAACTTTAAGTGGCTTCTCGGCAACTGCGAGGTGGAAGCAGAAGACGTAGGTGCCGTTGACAGGGGCCGTGTAGATACCCATTAATGGGTTGAAGTGTCCCTGCTTGTTGATGTGGACACGTGGGAAAGAAATGGGCCAGTTGGGACGAGGAAATGACTGATTGGTAGATGCTGAGAATGCCGACTGGATGGCTGGAGAGCAGGGACCACGCGGCCCCATGATACCCATATCACCCTGGTTGCCTTTTGGCCCCATGATGCCCTGCTCGCCCTTTGCACCAGTGTCACCTTTGGCCCCATTGTCGCCCTTTTCTCCTGGCATTCCATGAACACCGTCCGCCCCATCAGTGCACTCACACATCCCCTGTTCACCTTCTTCCCCCTTCTGGCCGTTCATACCAGGTTCCCCAGGTCTGCCTAAGTCCCCCTTATCACCCTTCATACCCTTGGGCCCTTGAAATCCCTTCATCCCAGGCAGGCCCCGGGCTCCAGCTGGTCCAGTCATGCCTTGTTCACCCGGTTCACCTGGCACACTGTCGCAAGTGGCTGGGCATGTGCCGGTTTCTCCCTGGGGGCCCTCTGCACCAGGGGCCCCCATAGTTCCTTGGTCACCTTTTTCTCCTGCAAGCACACATAATACACATCATTGCACTATTTTAATACTTTGATTTTGTGGTGATAATTTAAGATAAATCTATCCAGTCTGCATCTGGTTATCTTTCCAGGATTTCCTTTGGGAATGCTGTCTCTCACATAGATTCACAACAACGACAAGCGTATCGAATAAACACAAACCACAATCTTTCCGCAACCAAATAATTTTTATGCCTAAACCCAACCAAACCATAGTAATTTTGGATCATAAAAACTGGTATTTTGGAGATTGTGGTTTGTAACATTCTGGGTTGGTGTCCATGTAGCACTAATAACCCTTTAAACAGAGCGCTGATCCACATAGCATGATTTCCACAGACCTTTGAATCCTCGGTCTCCCTTCATCCCGGTGAAACCAGTTGTGCCAAGATGTCCTTTCTCCCCGATGTCTCCTTTTTGACCTGTAACAGAAAACGAAAATGAAATATGATGTGATCTACATTGAGATATGCTATTAATGTTCTCGATAACTAGTCAACAACAAAAATTCGAAGGTCAAGTCAGCAAACTGATTTTGAAGATACATTCAAAAGGAAAAAATCCCAACTTGATTGGCTGTAGTTGTAAGGTAGCTCACAGCGAGGCTAATGAAGTCCTAAACCTACAATTGTTTTAGAAAGTACGACCCTCGGAAAGTAGACCCTCATCTTTTTCCTCATCAGACTCCACTAAAAAAAGACTCATAGTAACAAAGTGAGTACAGTATTTAGACTCTTCGTTGGGGCTCTATACTGTGGTTGATTTATCTTGTTTGTTTTAATTATTCCTTAGATGTTTAGAATATGAATGGAGCCCATGACAGGACAGAAACCAAAACAATGAACTCGCAGGATTCGGTCTAGAATCAAACCCTACAGATCATCTGTTGAGGGACCCGAAGTTCACAGAAGTTTACATCTACAAGTTGAATTGGTTTTATTCATTTAAATTTTAATCTATCTCTTGTTGTTACATATTAAACATATGTTATTCATGATATTGTACCAACATAATTGGACATTAGGTGATGTGTTTGTCAAGCTTCTTCTATTTAATGAACACCCTACAGTGACAACGTCCAGTTTTAAACTGACCTGTGGGCCAACAGGCCAAAACTGCCATACAGCACTGAGGTTTTGTCATGTTTATTGTCATCATCAGTGCAGTGATGGTGAGTCCTGAATGTCTAACTTACCCTTTATCCCTTGACGGCCTGTGAATCCTCGATAACCTTTGAAGCCCGTCATTCCACTTCTCCCAGGACTCCCAGGGTCACCTGATCAAACATCACAGTCAGGTCAGTTTGTACACAACCTTCTGGAGACATGATTTTGTTTTGTACATTTAGCATTGAAGTCAAAGACTGGCATGAAGCTACCAACCCTGTCATTGTTGCTGTTTTGCCTTCATGACTCTGATTGATCATGCTAAAATCATCAACATTTCTGCAAAGACTAGGGTTTTCAAACGGTTTTGTAATGTCCTTTGAAATTAATTGGAATTGCATCAGACAGCACAAAAAAACAAACTGGAGAAGGTTGAATTTACGAACTCCTTGAACATAATATCTATTTCTGAATCATTTGTAAGGCTGTTTCAAAGAACATTGTAGGAACATTAAAGCTTCGGTGAGAATTATGAGTAGGTTTGCACTACAAGTACCATGAAGCCATGATTGTTAGCTTAATGTTGCACTTCATCATGAAGGCTGTAGCTGCAAGACGGAAAAGCTGTTACTTACAGATTCTAGATTTGTGATCTTGACAGTTGACATTTTTTGGGGAGTTTTGTAGATTTTGATGTTGTTCTAGATTAGAGATATGTCTGTGTAGATTCTTAGTCATCCAGGTCATGATTGCCCTCGCAGCTTCAGCAAAAAGCAACTCGACTTGCCTTTTAGACTGATTTCTTCAATTCAGAACTAAAGATGCCTTCTGGATGAGAAACAAAACTTTCTCAGGAGTCTGCTTTTTACTGAAGCTTCCAGGAGTCCAGACCAGAGACTGCATGTAGGAGCTTAACTTTTTGACATTTTGCTCCCATATCTACAGGTCCGTCACATGGTTACTTGTCACTTTCCCACCCCCTATGCTGGTAATGTTAGATCAGACCTGTGACGCACCAAGATTAATAATCAATGTCTGGTTAACACTAATAATAATTAATGATGATGCATGAAGCCTGAAAGGACTCGTTTCCTTAAGGAACTGCAGAGTTGACAGGTTTCGAGTCTGATTCTTACAACAATGAAAGTCCTTGACTGTTTTCTTAAACAATGTTAGAGGTAAGAGTTGTGACAGTGTCATCCACTTTTTAAATGTGTTGGTTGTTATTGAAAAAAACAACAACTCAAAGTTACGAAAAATTACCTCAAAAGTATTTTGATAATGTGTGGCAAACTGCACTGAAGGGTAACATTTTTAACTAGTAAGTGTAAAATTACCCAGTTGATTACTAATGATAAGATTCTTCTTTTAATTGCACTGCAAGTTTACGGAAACTGTTTATTTAATTATGCAGATAAGACATTATTGGTATGTGAAAATGCCCTAATTGTCATTAATTTGAAGAACCAGACTCTATAAACATCAAGTTCTACAGTTTTTTCGTTTCGTCGATGTATTTTAGAGGATATTCTGGATACCATCCTTCATCACTCCATCAATCAGAAAATGCTGTCAGCAACCAGAACAAAATATCAAATTTCACTAAGTTTTTAAGAATAAAATGTTGTATAAATCAGGCTGTGACAGATGTATGTACAAACTTCTTGTATTAAAACTTTTGAATATAGACTCGAATGAATCTGGGAAGTTTATAAGAGGTGCTGAAGGGCAGATTTCTAGATCAGACTAGGAGGAAAATCTCAATTTAAGACAATGTCCCATAAATATATGTGTTATAATTAAAATTTACAGACAAAGACAGAAAAAAATACCATTAAAAAAAACATCTCACTACTCTTAAAAAAGGTATTTTACGCAAGTAAAACACCTAAAACATGACTGGTGCATGAAAAAAGTGGATGTTTTTGCCTACAGCTTCTTGCCTTACTCCAACAATTTAATCTTTTTAAGTGTTTGCTGTGAATTTGAGAGCTAAATTCTAGATGTTTGTGATTCACTTCACTGCAGTCATGACAAAATGACCACAACAAAAAGCTTGATATCTGGATGTAACAAAAACAAAAGTCTGCCGCTGCTGTCAGATGGTTTTGAACTAAAACTTATTGTAGGTGTTTAAGGTGGTCTACGTGCCTGGAGGGCCTTGGTCTCCTCGCTCTCCTTTGGGCCCCACAATTCCTTTACAGTGTGAACAGATGCAGAAAGGCGGGATCTGGTCGGCAGGCGGCGGTTCCGGTAAGCTGAACAGGTAGTCGCAGATTGGTGGATTGGACATCGGGGGCATCGGGGGCATCGGAGGCATGGAGGAGCCGCCGGGCACAAACATCCGAAGCCTTTCAGTCATGTTGCCGTCAGATGGCCACGGTGGACCTGTTGGCAGGGGGCCACTGCGAGGGTTGGGTGGCCAGGGGGGGTTGTTTTCTGATCCAGGCCAGTAAATGGTGTTGTTGTCGGAGCTCGAGCTTCTTTCCATGTTGGGCTGGGTGGTGTCTGGTTGCAGCATGCCCGAGCACAGGGAGCTCAGGACGAGGAGTCCCAGCAGCCCCGACAACATCTGCAGGGACACAGGAGGAGTAAAACCACTTCAGCCTGGTTTACAGGAAAGAGCTGCTCAGCTAACGCTATTCGCTCAGCGACAGATTGACAGATTGACAGATTGACAGATTGACAAACAGAACGACACTGAAGTGAACTTGAGATGTCAAAAATTCAAACAGAGAAAATATGAATTAAGCTATTTTCCATTAATTCTTCCCACTCAAAACCCCATCAGACAAAACAGCATTGCCTAAACTGCTCCATTTACCAGATTATCAAATGTTCAGCTTTCCAACTAACCATCTGTGATATGTAATTCATTTGGGGAAAAAAATGACCAAATCTAACCTTGAAATTGTGATATTTCACCAACATCATTTTTCTTTCACATGCCAAAAAATACAACCTTCCTTCTAACCTGATTCTGTATAAAACATAAAATTCTGTGCTTATCAGTGCTGCAACTTAGTCACCTTTGGTCCTACGCTAAATAAATCAGCAACTTTCAGCTGAACTGCAGGCAGTGTCACAGCAACCCGAGAGCAAACTAGGTCCTGAAACAAATGAAAATATCTTCATATTTTATCTATGTGGAGCCACAATTTGTTTTTTGCTGCACAGAAGACCTTGTGAGTTCTCTGTCCTTCTTCATAGTTGTTTTGTTTCCATACAGATGCACGACTTTATATTGAAGTAAAAAATCCCCTCACAGAATTAAGAACATGCATAAAAATAGGTTATGGAAACTTGAAATGATGAGGGGTTGGAAAAACGCTACAGCGCAGTGATTCTGCCCTGGAGACTGTCTTTATGTTTGTTTTTATCTTTTGTCTTTATGTAGATGGTGTTTCATCTGTTAAAGTGAACCAAACAAATATCTCAAATACCAACTAATCCCAGTGCATTCAAACAATCATTTAGTCATTCATAAGTAAAGACTGTGACAAAAAAGATTTGTCAGAATCGAGAAGCTAAGTTTTTTTGGAAATTTTAAAACTCGTTTACAGTTTTTTCTTTTGCGAAAAGCGGCTCAAACAGCCAGTGAAACACAACTTGCCCTCCGACTTGAACTTAAAATCCTCTGAGGAGCTTCAGGAGAAACTCACCGCTCCGTCCGAGCTGCACAGCATCGTCTGCAGAAGCACGTCTGGGAGGAACAGCTGGATCGAAGAGGTTTCCATGCATTTATAAGCTTCGCCCCGAAGCAGCAGCTTCTCCCAGGTTGGGCCTCACCTGTTGGACAAAGGTTGAGGACGGGAGGAGGGTGAGGAGGAGGGGAGGCGTGTCGTCATTGTCCTGCTGAAGGAGATCTGACCTCCTTCACCGTTAAAGTGCACTAACACCTCCAGAGCAGAAAGCGGAGACGCTTCTCTGTTTATCGCTCCATCATTCTGCTCTCTCATTTTTCTGTCCTCCTTTGAATAATAATAAAAAAAAAAATCTGCAGCCTCATGTCCCCACATCTCTGTTTACACCTCAGTGCTTCATCTGATCACTTTGAATTTGTCCCACATTTTAAACCAGTTCTTTGGATTCATTCCCATACCAGCCACATATTTTGAATATTATTTCCCTGCAGATAAAAAAACCTTCTGAAACAGCAGCCAAACCCTCAGAGACACGAAACTCCACATTACCTTTCATATATGTTGATTTACTGTAACAATCCTAATGAAATGTCTTTTTGCATTTGCTGATGAAATTAATGAAAATTAAATAAGTCACTGAATAACTCAGAATTAAGGAGATAAAATCATGACCAAAAGTTTCCGTACATTTTTAAAGATCATTTACTGTTTATCGGGCAGTCTTGAGTTTCCAGTGACTCCTGTCATTTTTACTCCTCCAGGGAATGCCCCGAAGTTATGAGACGATCCACGTACGTTTGTCCGTCTGTTAGTCTGTGAACAGAGGAGATACATTCAGCTTGGTGAAACATCTTTCTACAGCTGATGAGCAGACTAGAGAGGACAAGTCTGGAGTGGCTGGAATAAAAATTCTACAAAATTGTCTTTTTAAACAAGATTTCAAGTTATTTTTGGACTATTCTTAAATAGGTTTGGGCAGGTTTTGAGTCATTTTGGACATTTTTATAGGACTTTGGACAAATTTAAAGTTATTTTAAGTTATTCTACACAAGTTTAGTGTTGTTTTGGACAGACTGAGAATAAAGTAGAGCGTGCCTCAAAAACAGAGGAGTAAGTTGTTGTAGATCCATTCATCATGGTGAAACATCTTTCTACAGCTGATGAGCAGTAGTAATAGTTGTAGTAGAGAAAAATTCTGGAGAGGCTAGAAACATAGAAATAGTTAATTATCTGTAGTATATGGAGCCTCCATTTTTTCCCTGTATTACCTGTGCTGCCTGGAAAGAGTGTTGGACATGTTGATTTTCCTTTTTTTGTGAAACAAATAATTATAGAGGACAATCTTGTAAATATAAATCCCATCCTGTGCTAGAAGGAGAAATGTCTTCTGTGCACAGTGACACAATTAGAATGACAGAAATCATAAAACAGTACAATAACAGAAGTTGCATTTCTTTGATTATTTGACTAATGGCCCTGAGAAAGGTTCTATGGGGGGGTTCTTGCAGTCAGAACACGGAAGTTTCTGCAGTAAACATGAAACATAAAGTTCAGCACAAAACATGACATACTTCCTTCCAGTTATTATTTTTATTGTTGTTTCGTTCAGCTGTTGGATTCGGCACCAGAATGGAAACAGAAAGTGTGAAAGAGCTGAGAAAGGTTCTGCTTCTATGAAAAACTCTTCACCGCAGGTTCCTGCACTGGAAAACCGTCTAATGCTTTTAAATGTACACAGCGCTGAGCAAAACTAGAAAATGACTTCAACCTCCATGTAATATATGCCATTTTTATTTTGAAGCAAAACCTTTAGCCTGACAGGAATTATCCACGTAGTCTCCATAACAATGAGAAGAATTACATCTTCTCTCAGATACGACCTTAAAGCATCTTTGTAATAAATTGTATGTAAAAAAAAAGATAAGGTAAGTATTATTTATTTAAAACATAAACGCCTTCATCAGTATTAGCAGGTCATTCCAGCAGCGTCCATCTCTAATCAGTTCCAGTATAAATAAGTGTATTTTTTGTAATTTTTGTGACAGTCACCACCAGAACAAAAACTGAATATTTATGCCCATAATGGACATGAATGGCTTTGTGAAGGAGCAAAGAGGGTTTTTAATCCCGTGAACAAACAGCTCTGTTGACTCAACAATACAGTAACGTAACACTGTGAAAGCAGCCGGCCTTTACAATGAGCAGCCTACTTTTATTTTTTGACACATTTTACCACAGAGGACAATGTCTTCATTCTGGAGGAATATCTCATGGGATCATCTGGATACGTGATGCTGACAAAACTAACTGCTCACATGAGAGAAATAATAAGAAAAGAAAACACTTGCAAGATGACATTTTAAACTGGGTTCTTTCCTGTGTTAAATGATGCGCAGCGCTTTGGACATGAAGTTTGCAGCTTTGGCACGTGGTCATTTAAATATCATCCTGAAAGTTCTGTCTTACTGCAGAACATGAGGTCTTTATTCACCTCCATTTACCCTGTTCCTCTCACTCCTTTCTTCTCTACTTCTGTCTTTCCATTGTTCTTTTTGGTGCCGATGTGCGATAAGAAGTTCAGACCGTAAACAGATCTCCTGTAAACTATTCAGTTCTGCTGCAGTGAATGATGGCGTTCCTGAAAATGCCAAAAAAAATGTAGGTTCTTGCCCACGTCTGACTATTGTTTGCCTAAAAAATAGTGCCCGTATGTGACAAATTGTACTGTTGCCTTTAGGGACTTCAGTTGGCCTTTTGTTTGTGACTCTTACTGAATCATTCCCCATTTTTGAATGAAGCTAAACACTGCAGTTCCTCAAATGTCCACATGAGGCTTCAAAAATTAATCGATCCCTGTAAACGTCCATCTTAAAAAGTCTAACTTTACGGCAGAAATAAACGCGTTTATAGCCTGATACACAAACGGTTTTAGTTCTTATAGCTAATTCTCCCATTTACAGGAATTGTAGTGGAGATGAAACTTTCTATTACTCACTCCTTTAGTACGTGTTAAGGTTTAAAGTTATGCATAATTTAAGGTGCCATATGGTGAAGATGGATATTTATTGTTTTATTTATTTTGTGATGATCGACGTATGTTTGTCTGTCTGTCTCTCTGCCTGTTAGCAACATTACTCAAAAACGGACTAATTGATTTGGATAAAACTTTCAGGGAAGGTTAGAAATGACGCAATGACCAAGTGATTAGATTTTGGTAGTGATGTGGCTTATAGTCTGGATGCATGCATTTGTTTAAGATTTCTGTATCATTGTGACATAGCAGCATGGCGTCACTGTAGCCATGACAACAAGTGAACACTACATCAGCTGCCTGCTGATGATCACATGATTGTGATCCTACTGCAAATCAACCGCTACGGACTTATCAGGACTTATTCATCAGAAATGATGCAACGACTGAGCAGCCTTAGCAGACTACTGCACTCTCAGTGCTTTTCTTGTTGTGCTTTGTGGTTGTTATAAATTTAAAGATGAAAACAAAACTTTAAGGTGTCTACTTCTGACATTGTTCAAGGCCGCCACAACTAGCTAGCATCCCAACTTCAGGCCAGTTCAGCCATATACCTAACCAACAGTTGTCAAACTCAAACTTTGTATAATCCTTATAAGCCCCCTCAGTGCTCTGAGAGGTGAGATTAATGGGTAAGGGACGTATGTTGATCAATTTTCAAGCTGTTGCTAAAATACTGACTTTATAACATCATCTTACAAAGTCACCAAACACAGGAGTTAAAAACATCTGAGCTATGAGTTCAGAGATGTTTTCATGTCAAAAGATCGCTCGGAGAAAAAGTCAGAAGACATAAAGTCCTGGTCTTACAAACTTATTTACGTCTATGTCGGTTGAATATACAGGGAGAGTCTTCTTCCTGAAACTTGGCTGCATTTAAAGCTACCAACACTGAAACAGTCTGCTCAGACCAGACTACCATCTTTGCGCTGCTTTGTGCTGAAAAATTGAAAAAGACATTGTGGGGGCATTTGAAACTTTCTTCAGTTTGCTGAAAAGGTGCACATTAAAAATAATAAAACTCAACCAATGTGATTTTCAAGCAGAGATTTCAAGGAATTTCCTAAATGCAACTTCTCTCCTGTTGTGATTTGCTGTTTTTCTCTGTTCAATATCAGATAAAAAGGTACTCTTCTGGTAAAAACATTTCAAAGCCTTTGTACAGACGGCTATTTCATGATGAAATTCTAACAACACAGTCAATGCCAGTGCATGTTGAGTTACAGCTCTGTTTCAACACGTACAAATATTGTCTGTTTTACCTTTTGTTGTTAGAAGAGTGCCTTGCATATTTAGTCTTTTTTGAACTTTTCTATCCTCTACTAAACAGAATCTGCACGTTTGACCTTTGAAGCCCTCTGGATGTTTTCTTAATATCTTTGGGTTTTGGACCATTTGTTAGATAATCTAGATTTAACTTGTTCTCTGGCTGACGTTTTATAAACCGAATGCTCTCAGTCGAAGTCCGATTTGATAAATATTGATTCAAGTAAAATAATTTCATGTTCTTGAAAATAAAACACTAACAAAAATGATTTTTAATTCCAGTGTGACCCAGTTTCTTCAGGTTTTGTAGCATTGAGTCATATTGTTTAAACCTTCATTCAGATTGCTTTGATTGCTAAAAATGAATTACATGCATCAGAATATTTTGCTTGTTTTTTGCAATTCAGGATGTGAAGGGGAACTGAAATTTTTTGTCTTTACATCAGAGCTCTTTTGTTTGTTGTTGAGGGACAAAAACACAGATCCTGTTTTTGAAACACCTTGCAGAAAGTGGACAGAACAAAGCGGAAGCTGGACCGAACACAAAGCAGCAGGCGGCGAGCCAGTTCTCTGAGGCCGCTCTCTCCATCGGCACTGTCCCGACCGGCGTTAGTCACCTCCTCACAGAGCCGCCAGTGGAACCAGAGATGGCTCCTTTATGTCCTCAGGCCAGCTTTTATCCTGCGAAGTCAAAACAGCGGAGAATGCCGACGTAAACCGAGTTGAGAGAACGAGGCTGAGACACAAAAGAATGCACGGAGATGAATAGTTAACCTTAATAAGTGTCCTGGTTTCCACAGCCAGCAGCGCTCAGTGACACCCTGGAGGCTGATAGTTCCACACCTGTGCCTGTGGGAGAACAAGACCTGCATTCCTGTTTGAAGAGGTTTATTGAGCAATCCGAGGTCTGTTACACAAGTCAGAAAGGTCATGTGTTTAGAGGGTCATGTGACACACATGATGCATAAACAAACTGTACGTCTGAGGCTGGAAGTTTGTTCTTCAACTGTTCTGAAGCTTTAAACAAAACACTGGGCTTTCCCCAGCAGACAGCACTGCCACAGTATTCAGATTTACTGTTTTTAAGCATTCAGGGAGTAGATCATCACCTCACATGGAGATGAAATGGAGACTGTGGTGCACCAACATGTTATAACATAAAACACAGATTTAGTGAGAAGAAAACTAAAGCAGAAACTAGGGATATCCTGATCATATTTGTACATTTTTTTTGCTCCCAATCTGATCTGAGTCAATTAATTAATAGTATCTGTCAATCTGATGCTATTTCTTTTACATAAAATACATTTAAAGTATTGTAGATTAGCTGTAGTACCGGGCTGTGCCACCAAAGGTGCTGTTAAATAATGTAGTGACCTGAGGAGGCTCGCAGTTCAAACAGAGAGCATCACAGGAGTTTAGCTAGTAAAGGGGCACCATGACAAAGTGTGTGACGCTTAATTACACCCAGCCAGTGCACATGTGTAGTATAAAGTATATCTGAGTGGTGTATGTAACAGCTACTATCATGTCCTGAATCAAGTGTCTGTGGCTAAAACCATGCAAAAAATGAAACATTACTCAATGATAATGTGTCATATATTAAGAAAAGTACTAACATTTTGGACAGATGTGTGACAACGGGCCTAAACAAAAGATCAGACCTGGATTCATTCCAAAACTGATCAGTTTAAAGTTACCTTGATGAGCCCTGATCCAAACCTCTGTAGCAGAAACACACCTGGATGAGGAAAAGGTTGGTAACATGCACTCAACACAGGTTGTATTGTCTTAGGATGAGTAATAATGGAAACCATCCCATCTCACAAATATCAAACATTATTGATATTTAAGACTCCTGTGTTTGAGTCAGGCTTAAGATGATAATCTCTCCATCGTGTTTTCAGTCCACCTTGAGTTCTTTAACGAGCCCCGAGAACCCTTGTTTGGATGAAACTCATATTGAAGACTTTTATTCACAAAAAATGCTCTTTCCAGGTGTTGAAATGCTGGTAGGTGGAATTTGTTTTCCTTTAGATCAGACGGTAAAGGAGAGTTTATGTTTTTCTTTAGATTATTCTGTTTCTTTAACTACATGAGGTCTGATAAGAGAGTTCAGTCTGCAGTTAAACAGGATCTACAGGGAATAATCAAAAGTGAAGTCGGTGCTGTGTTCTAATAAGGGACAATAACTTGGTTTTTTGTACTTGCAGGGAAGTGTTCCTGTGTCTTGATATCTTCTGATCTGATATGGTGAGTTATTTGATGCCTCTGTCTTTGTACTTTGTGTGTTATGTAATTCCAATAGAAAAACAAGACAAATGAAAGTCCCAAAAGTCTCTTGTTGCCTTCTCACTGTGTCAGCTTTTTCTGAATTTTGTGCCAGGGTTTGTTCACACGTCTGATGGTATCTACAGTCAGTCATCATCTGCAGCTCACACACCAGAAACAGGCATCTCCTCTGTTCCTCTTGCTCTGGTTATTGTATATTTTAAATCAACACATCAGCTTTACAATATCTATCTTACATATTTCTAGTAATGTCATCACAGTCTCCCTGATTCAGCTTCAGCACCCAAAGATCACCCAGCTTTATTGCTCGTTGTTGATATTTTAAAGTTTGGCATCGTTCACAGTGGGATAAAGAAAACCAAAAATGCAAAATGAATGAAGATTTGTGCAAGAATGCAGTAAATAAATCTGTTTAATTAAGGTTATCATTTTGATATTGCACCATGATGGTAGTGTTGAGATATTCTAAATATCTTCATGGCCTCGGTCTTCATCTGAGTCCTTCAGTTTTGGGTATCTAAATATAATATATATATAATATGACCTAAATGGTCATTAAATGCATCAAACACATTGGAGTAAAAGCTGTAACCTACTAAATCTGATGCAGAGATCCAAGAGAGAAGCAACTACAGGAGGTAAAGGTGAATACATTCTAGGTTTATGAGCATCAAGTTGGAGGCACTGCCCTCGCAAAAGAAATCATATGACACCTGAGAAGTTTTGTTTTTTCATCTGGTCACTGTGGAATTAATGGTTTTTGCAGGAGCATTCACACAGAGCTTTACTTACAGATACTCACATATACACTGTTTTGCCACAACATTAAAACACTGACAGGTAAAATGAATAGCCCACATTATCTAGTTTAAGTGGCTCCTGTAAGAGGGTGGAATGCATTTGGCAATAAGTGATCAGTTAGAACTTGAAGCTGATGTTGGAAGCAGGTCAAATGTGCAGCCTGTGAGGATCCATGAGTCTTTGACACTTTGGGTTAAAGCATCTTAAAACAGCAGCTGTTGTTGGGGATGTACAGTAAACTGTGGTTCCCCAAAATGAGGAAGGACAACTGATGAACCAGTGACATGCACACCCATGGCTTGAATCAAAATATTAACTAAGTCAGATCAGATCAGCAGCCAAACATCCCAACCGATAATTGATATTTGGGTTGATATACATAAAATTAAAACTCTTGATTCCAAAATTTGTTGAAAAGCATTTTTTTTTACATATTTAATTAAATCGTGAACATCTTTCCTTCATTGTCGATTGACTTTCACTTGGCGACAAAGACAGGCAGCTGTAATAGAGCCAAAGTGTTTTTAGATATTTAGTTAAATTGGGAATTGGTTTGGAAAAAGTTAACAAGATCAATGAAAGCTACAAGCAGTGCTGCTCAGGTCCTCGCATCCTTGTGGCTCAGCTATCCCAACCATGTCCACCAGGTGGCACTGCGACTGAGAGTGTATTTTGGCTGGTAGATATGGTGAGAGCCAGACACTGACTGCACATGTAAAGTTTGAGCCAGCACTTCCTGTATCATGGCGAAAAGTTGCATTTTGATAATGTTTGATCAGTCATGCCTGGTGTACATTCAGGGCTAATTTGGGGTGTCTTGGTTTACCCCCTTTGAGTTTTCAACTTTTGAAAATGTGCAAAAACTGAGCCAAATTAAAATGGCTGACTTCCTGTTGGGTTTTGGGCATGAGCACCAAGGCTTTTTTTGTGCTTCTTGATGTCTTACATGTTTACATAGCTGTAGATAACACATTGAGGTCTGCAGTAAATGTTTGAGGTTTTTTTTTTTTTGGCACGTGTGCATTTCACAAAAATATCGCAATTTTACCCTGTCCTGACGTGTGTGCAAATTTTCACAGGTTTTCATATATTTTTAGGCCTTATGCCAAAAAATAACAATCATAATAATAGTGATAGATAGATAGATAGATAGATAGATAGATAGATAGATAGATAGATAGATAGATAGATAGATAGATAGATAGATAGATAGATATTAGTTTCTGAGAAAAATGGGCTCCAAATTTTGTGCTGTCAAGAATGGTCTAACATTGGAAGCGCCACTGTAACGCTATATTTGGGTTGGGGGTTAGATGACTTTGCCACTAAAATCTAGACCATAAAATATTACAGAAATGATATAAAACTGAGTTAGGGTTTTTTTGTGGGTTTGGCCACTCTGCTTTTAACCCCCTGATTTGGTCATCCTCCTCTCTTTCGCTTTGTCCCATTCAAATCCTGGAAGTTCACGATGGTTAAACATCGTCCAGAACAGTGACTTTATTTACAGAGAAGCACAGTGATGATTTAATCCACACACCTGGATGAAACCTGCTTCTTCTTTCTGCACTCTGAGAAAACTCAAACTATTTAGGCCCCATTAGGTTCAGATATCGGACTATAAAAAGGTCACTGTGGAGTTAATCTGCCTCTTTGACCGAGGTCTTGTGTAAAAATGTTTTATTAGACTACTAATAAAACCATTTTGGACTGGAGTGCAGCAGTGAGTGTGAAGTGCAGGAGAGGTGAGTGGGTGGAGGTTAAACCGCTGGAGGTTTGTGTGTTGACAGTGTTGTCTGGCAGCGTCCAGCGGCAGACTGTGGACTCTCAGTAAACACTAGTAGTTAGTCATTAACACACCAGAAACAGAGCGAAGCATCGTCTTCGTCCTCGGCGTCCGTTCTTCATACGTAAGTACATCGTTCCTCAGATCGACTCCCCTCCCTGGTTTCATGACACTTAACAGGTTTAGGATGTCGACTTGACTTCGCTCTGCTGTTGCTGTTGTTCAGCTAGCAGGGTTAAAGGTCGCAGCGTTTCAAACAAGGATCGTGTCCTCCTGTGTTTCTGTTCAGAGGCCTAAAGGATCAATACTGCAGAAGTGTTTCACCGGATCTATCGATTGATTTTAGTCATTTGTCTTTCTGTCTCCCAGTTCCTCCAGAGCTGAGTTTTTATCCTGCTTGATCAGTAAGTCACAATATCATTATAAATATTGATGTTTGGAGACGGTGGGTGAATATAAACACTGAGGAGGTGATTGCTTCGTCTGATTGGCTGCAGGGTTGACTGAGGTCATGTCCCGTCTCGTTCTGTGTGGCTGTGTCGTCGTCGCTCTGTGGTCGGCGTCAGTCATCAGTATGTCAGGTGAGTATGTTTGGCTGATTACTACAGAGAACAACAACCACTATTAATTATTAGATCTTGTTCTTGAACTTTTTTTTTTTTATTCCAAGCAACTCCAGTTTTCTTTTGTTGGATTTACATATTTTTCCAAGCAAAACTGTGCAAAAGCATCACACAGATGCCAAACATGTATATGTGGTGTAAAATGATCAAAGTAAAGAGGAATAGGAAAAGTAAATGGGTAACACTACAGGTGATATACCACATTGGAGCAAAAGTTCATTTCAATTTCCAGTTCACTTTTGTTCAAATAGCACAGACTGACATGTGTCATCTCAAAGCACTGAACATAGTAAGGTACAAACTTGACGAATTACAAAGAGAAAGCAGAGAACCCAACAATCGTTTCCCTGTGAGCAACAGTGGGAAGGAAGGAAAACAAACCCTGGGATAGGAAGAGAAAATAAAAAACCTCAGACAGAACCAGGCTCAGGGAAGGCGGCCATCTGCCTCGACCTGTTGGGTCTGGATGACAAAAAGGCTTGGAAACTGCAGCTTTTTTATTACATTAGTACCAGACTTTTCTAGCCTAGCCGCGCTAGACAACCCACGGCAATGAATTTAATTCTCTGCCAGGGTGGGTCTAGTTACCCTCGGTAAGCCTCGAGGTTGGATGCTCCTAAAACTGGCCGGACCAATCACCATGAAGTGTAGAGTCAGAAGACGGGCGTAACTAAGTGACGACAGAGGCGCGACGATTCTGACAGAAACAACCAGAAACAACTAGCCTAGCCGCGCTAGACAACCCACGGCAACGAATTTAATTCTCTGCCAGGGTCGACAACAAAAACGACAACAGTCGTTGAGCTCCATTATCACCGACTCTGAATAATCTTTCTGTTAACATGTCTGTAATATACTTGAGCTTCACCCATTGACTGTATAAATAAGGCTTCACCGAACTACCGCATCCTCTGATTTCCGGCGCTCAAGGAACTCCGTCAGCCTATTCGTTGCGCTGATTGGTTGTATACCTACCCAGTTGCTGCAGAGTGATTTGAAAGACAACCTTTTAGCCCGCCTCCCTCCCTGTCGAGAGTCCCTAGACCCTTGTGTCTTCAGACCTGGGTCTAGCACGGCTAGGCTAAGACTTTTCCAGATTTTCACTGGAAACAGTATGTTAGCTTCTCCTGTTGAGATTAGCTTCCTGCACATTTTGACAAATTTTCTGAGCAGGCGACGAGATGCAAGATGTGATCAAAAAGTTTGTGTCACCATCTCTATCTGCTTGTGCAGTGATACTCTGCTCCCAGTGCTCCTGCAACGCTGATAACACTTCCTGGAAGTCCAGTCATGTAAACATGTCAACCAAAATCTGCAGTTGGTGCTGAATCTCCTAAACGGTGTCAAAACTGAAATCCTTTAACTTGAACTTCATTTTGGGGAAGAGTCAGCGAACACAAGGAGGCAAAAGTGGCGAGATGGGCTGCTGGAGAGTGACGATTTAGTTTTTGGGCCAAAAAGAAAATCTAATCTCTGCACTCCAGTTCAATTCAATTCAAAAAATTAAATTCTGATTGGGTGCACAGTGCAGTTGGAGCACCTACATGCCATCCTCTCAGTTCAGGTAATTTGCGCTGATTGTTCTCCTTCAGGATTTTACAACAGATTGATTCACCACCACATGAATGTTGAGGAAAACAACGAGCTCCTGGACTGATGCTCCTTATTCAGTCTTTGTAATTGCTGTTTCTTCTCCTGATGGTAGCCACAGACCCTCCTCCCATCACCAGCAATGGTCCTCTGCATGAAGTTTGGACCAGCCATCTGCTGACTGACTCAGAATGTGATGTTTGAGCTCCATGAAGAGATGTGCACCAAACGGGAGTCACAAAAACATGTCATGCTGTCGATAGCATGCTATTACATGGTCTGCTGACTCATGATAGTTACTGCTTACAGTTCATGCACAGATGTGACATTGCCGTGACTCGTCCATGTACAACTGTTTGATTGCTCCACATAAAAATGCATTTCTTTACCACATAAAGAAGTTCTGTGAGCATTCAGGTTCAGGGTTCCCAGCTTTTACAGTTTATGGACGTATAAAGGCTTACTTTCTAAACTGTTTCATGTCCGTCAGACCAGTGAGCTCCAGTTTTCTGACAGTCACTGAATAAGTCCAGCAGTATCTGGGTTTCTGTTTAGTACTTCGGGGAAAACTGGCTGGACTTAATGATGGTAAGCTGGAAAAAAGTGTCGTGATCTTGTTATGAAAGGCTCACAGGCATTAAAATAACTCGCTGTAGCTGCTGTAGTGTAACGTTTTCTCTGTGTTCAGTGTTCTCGGACCCTCCGAGGGCTCACATGCTGCTGCGATCCCGCCGGGCCAACTCCTTCCTGGAGGAGCTGAAACCCGCCTCCATGGAGCGCGAGTGTGTCGAGGAAAAGTGCGACTTCGAAGAGGCCAGAGAGATTTTCCAAACCAGAGAAGCTACAGTAAGAAGTTTGTTAGAGCGAATGTTTTATACGCACTGTGGTGAAATGAAAAACTAAGAATAGAAACTTAGTGAATCCACAAGAATACACAGTAGAAACTTCATACTTTCACCACAGGTACCACAGATCTGGATGTTTACAACTAAAGCATATTTCTCTGTTTATTTACCCTGATGGGGTAAAACAGATTTCCTGGAAACTGCTGCAACTCTTTCAATAACAACCTTAAAGTCAGGTCAATTCACTGTTTTCCAGGAAAACAAGCTATGATTGGTGTTACAGGTTAACGCTACAAGATGCTTGCTTTTCTACAAATGTTTGAAATTATCACCCTGAAAAAAATTTCTGGTTACTGTTGACACATGCAGGATGAAACCACATTATTCAGCTGCAACGAGTTTAAAAACTGTTGAGAAAAGAACCAGCAGCTGCATGGAAGAAATTCATCTAAACAGAGATGAATGATTGAAGAAATGATTAGCAGTAATGGGAAGAATTTACGCTTTCTATTTAAAAAACAAACCATCAGCTCACACTCCAGTCTTGAGGAACATGAGGAAAGTTTCTGCTCTTCCTGTTGCAGTTGTTTGATTTCTGACTCTGACTCCAGAATGTGTTTTTCTTGTCAGTGTTGAGTTAAAGTCTGCACTGTTCAGATGCTCCATCGCTGATTTTTCATGTTTTGTGCTTACAGTTGGAGTTCTGGACCGTTTACACAGGTGAGACCAGTCTGCTCAACATCAAACCTGCTGGATGATTAATAATCTGCTGAAGGTTTTCACAGTAAAAATGAGGATGTTTTCAAAAACTTGTCCATCAATGTCCAGGAAAGTGCAGGAAAGAGAAAAACCCTTCATCAATATTCACCTTTTAAAATGCTGCAGTTGCACAGTCTGTCAGGGACATTTGCAAGTCGTTTGTTCGGCATGTTAAGTTGTGTAATTGTGCAAACAACTTCAGAAGTGTTGCCAAAAAAGAAAATGTGAATCGGTCTTTCCTTCATCAACTATTCAAATCCAGATGCTCCGTCCATTTTTTTTTTTTACAAGTATGATCACATACAACACCCCTGACTTCCCCGCTTATTGTTAATGTCTCAACAACCTAAGATTTTGGTGAAAAAGCAGCTGCTAGCAATAACTCTGACTACAGTGTTGGTGGATAAATACTGGAGGATCATTGATGGTATCTCTATCTCTGACTTACAAGTTGATACGCTTTTTCTAAACTCTGCTGCTGCTCATAATTATTGGCTAAAACGCTGTCGGAACAAGTCAAAAGACAAACAAGCATCTCAGTGAAGTGGACATCTTCCTCTACAGAGAACTGTGGGAAATGTGCTGTTGTTTTTAATGTTTCAGATGGGAACCAGTGTCAGTCCAACATGTGTGAACATGGATCCTGCGTGGATTTGTACCAAGCCTACGCCTGCCGCTGTAACCAAGGTTACGAGGGCAAATACTGCAACCAGCGTGAGTCCATGAGCCCAAATCTGAGTTTAAGACGAAGAAGTGACAACATTTTAGCTGTTTTGAGGGTTCGGAGTTGGTTTAAGGGTTCAAGGTTCTAGTAAAGGGATCTGAGAAAATGCTCCAT
Organism: Acanthochromis polyacanthus; assembly: GCF_021347895.1. Taxonomy (NCBI): domain Eukaryota; kingdom Metazoa; phylum Chordata; class Actinopteri; family Pomacentridae; genus Acanthochromis; species Acanthochromis polyacanthus. The sequence continues at coordinate 5,161,134 of NC_067121.1, forward strand.
CTCCCTGAGGGTCCTCACAAAGCCTCAGTGATACTGAAGAGGCAGACCTGGTCCCAGAACAAAAGTGATAATCCAGTTTATATATGTAATACAAGTGTTGGATCAAACCTTTGTAAGAGCAAATGGTTTGTTTTTCTGAAACTTCAATGGTTATTGTAACACACAGGCAACACTATAGTGGTGTTTCTGATGTTTAAGTCTTTGGAATGTCTAGTAAGCAGCCGATATTTAGAAATGAGACATTAATTAGCATGATTTACACATTAGATATTTATAAAATGACAGTGGTGCAGTAAATGTGTACTCTTTCTTGTGTTATGTGAGAATCAGGTTCAAACCAACAGTCATTTTTCCTGATAACTCAGAGGCCTCTCACAGTCAGCTTTGTGGTAATATCTAATACGTTTAGAAAAGAAGTACACATACTTTAGGAGGTATTTTCGTGTCCTAGGATCTTTGAACCACAGCAGCTTTGGCACTAAGTCAATAATTTGTCATCCAGTGGCAGATGAAAATCTCCTGATGTTCTCAGAATCTGACTAAATACAATCTTTCACATGAACACTGTTGCTGAAATGATCTTCGAGTTTATTGTTGCTTGTGCTTGATTTCTACTAAAGCTTCATGTCAATTCAGTTCAGTTCAATAGCTTTTTTGTCATTGCAACCTGTGCAGTGAATTTAAATACAATCTTAAGAGAAACGGTGCACGTTTAAAAGTCGTCCATCACTGCTGTCGCCACGCAGTTCAAACAGCCACTAACTGCTCGGTGGACAACGGCGGCTGTGACCACGACTGTTTGGAGAACGACGACAGCCAGACGAGGAGCTGCGGGTGTCTGACTGGATACAAGCTGGACAACGACCACAAGCAATGTGTCAAGAAAGGTGAGAACAGCTTCAGTCTGACTGCTGGATCTTCGGGTGAGCTGCAAAAGCAAAACCTCAGCAGCTCCACATTAAACTCCCAGCAGATCACTTTGTAGAGATCAGTATTAGAAGTGTGATGGTGCACAGAGTTCACAGTTTGAGAAAAAAAACACTCAACACTGACTACAATTCCTACTGTACAGTTAACACACTGAAATGCTGCCTTTTATTAATAAGGAAAAATAACACAAATGTGAGTAATGCTTCACTGCCACACTCTGAAACGTTTACTCTCCAGAAGAGCTGCAAAATCAATCAATTAATTAATCAATAAAACAATTATTCAAAAAATGTTCAAATACTTTGACTACTTTCTAAACAAAAATGTTAAATATTTGCCTCTTTTAGCTTCTCAAATAGTTCATGAAATGTTTGATTCAGAGTTAGATGGGTGTTGTTTTTTTATGCTTTTTTATTATAAAACTCATGGACTAAAGGAGTAACTGATAAAGCTAATAATCAATCAGTATGGAAATAAACATTAGCTACAACTGTACTTTCAAGTTGATTATAAGTAAACAGATATTCATAGATAATCAATGAAGAATAGAACAGTAAAAAATAATGATGGTAACTATACTGAGCTAATAAGTAACATCACACATGATAGAGAAATAACGAGGTGAAAATTAAACATTGCTCATTACATTGACTCTATTGCACATAAAAGAGAAATATCACACCAGAGAAATGAAAATCTGAAATCAGATGCGACACGTGAAACGAAGACTGTTATTGGACAAAACATTGAGAAGCAGTATTAGAAATCATGTTGACAATATTCTTCAGATCTTGTTTATCTGTCTAATGGCACATCTGTATGGTTTCCCTGCAGGTCAGTCGTCCTGTGGTCAGCTGGGGGTCAGGACTACCTACAGCCCGCCGATGGAGGGTCCACAGCCCTGGATGGTTGGAGGGGAGGTGGGCAAGAAGGGGGAAAGTCCCTGGCAGGTAACCGACTTTACTGCCAACACAAAGAAAAACTCACCTGCAATACAAACCAGCTGCTTCAGTCACTGTGCTGACAGATCCACTGCTTTTGTTAATGTCCATCCACTCTAAGTAAAGAGGAAATAAATGCTGCAGCAGTAGTTTCTTGTAAGAATCAGATTTTCATCCAAATCAGATTTTATCAAAGTGCTTCAGAGAGCAAACAATCCTCCATACAAATCCTCAAAAAAAAAGCAGTTGTAAATGAAGGACTCAATTAAAACACGGAGGAAACTCAACTAAAAATGTAATGACAAAACATTCATTATCTACACACCGATTACTCCTTACAAGGGAGGGGCTGCAGTGTATCCCAGCTGACTCAGGGCAAAGGCAGGGTCTGTCACAGGGTTTCATGACAAAACACCAGAGGCACAATAAGTCAACAATTCAAAACAAAAAATTAAGATGCAACAAAAAAGTGAACCAACAGACAGAGACAGATAATAGAGCCTAAATCATAAATAGAAAATAGCTAGTGAAATAAATAAACTAGAAAATCACTCAGAGAGTGCAGCCAAGGTTGCTCTGTCATTGTGTCATTTCTGACAGCTGAAATCTTTAAAAAATTTGTGGATCCAGACTATAAGCTGCATCACTGCCAAAATCTAGTCACTTGGTCCTTGTGTCATTTCTGACCTTCCCTGAAAATTTCATCCAAATCCGTTAATCTGTTTGTGAGTAATGTTGCAAACAGACAGACAAACAGACGCTGATCGTCACATAACTCTGCCAAGGCTCCGCCTCTTTGGCAGAATAATATCATCAATTAAAAGTCTTAAAAAGTCTTAAAAATCAAAAAGTAGTTCTGAGTTTGCTTTTAAAAACAGCAACAATAGACAACTGTTTGTGTTTCCTCATGAAAGAAGCAAAAAGTTGTCAAATCACACGATGCATTTTGGTATTGAACATCTCCCAGAAGGTGAACATAAATCAGAAAACTCCACATCTATAGTGGCCTGCCGCTGTTCAGTACTTCTGAAAAATGAAACTTTTCAATGTGTTTTGGCCATTTCATCCACACAAACACAGATTTAGGTGACTAAAATTAGACATTTGAGAACTTTATTCAGATCCTTTATTCAGATCCCCTATCACGTGTGGACTTACTATGTTCTCAGCTCCCGGGTGTCCTCAAACTATTTGTCTTAAACAGCGTTCTGTTTTTTAAATAAATGATAAAAACGTGTATACACACTCTTAAAAATGCTTTCCTAAAAAGTCATTGGCTACCCAGCTTTTACCAACAGCCTGCTGAATTAAAACCGTCGAGGGCAATGCTGTAATATACCTGATGGTGGCGTCGTCTCACTGCTGTGATTCTTAAACCAAAACACGGGGATGAAGTGACTTGTCTTTTTGGTTCACTGGCTGGTTACAGCTTCGGTTCAGATCAGCATATGTTGCATAGTGTGATCTCTGCAGCAGAACCTTCGTCTGCTGCTGTCAAGGAGTTAGCGTTGTTCTGTACTGTACCATCAGTCCGATCATTTAAAGGCAGAACAAGACAAACATTTGGTCTGTGTGTTTGTGTGCAGGTGTTGCTGCTGAACGCTAGAGGGCGTTTTCACTGCGGAGGCGTCCTCATCGACGAGAGCTGGGTCCTGACGGCTGCCCACTGCCTCGAAAACAACCTGAGGTTCAGAGTGCGACTGGGTGAGTTTTTACTGGTCAGACACCGAAAAACTGAGCCCTCAAACACATTAAATTACATTTAGAAACTTTATTACAGTTATTTACTGTACAGCAACAGATACTGAAAGAGACACAAGTGATGATAGAGAATTTTAGATTTCTGCCAAGTTTAGTGCGACTCATTCCGGAACTGACGAATGAGACACTGATTCTATCCACTGGAGGAAAATCCTTGAATTTAGAGATTAAATCTGATACAAAACTGAGCTAAAAGATAAATTTAATATAAGTATTTCAGTTAAAAAAAGACTTAGATTTCTTACTTAAGGTTTTATTTTCAAATGAAGATATCTGTTAATCTAAGGTAGCTGGACTTGCTTGAGGTTCTTAAAGACTTTTCATTCAAAAGGCTTCTGAAGTTGTAAGTGGTGGGGAATCTCAGCCATTTAAGCTCCAGTGTGGTTTGTGGTGACCTACTGTACCTGGCCAGCATGCTAGTTATCACAGTTGGCTGAGTCGAGCTGTGTTAATCTGTCTGGAGAGTGATCTCAGGACTGCATTGTAAGTATGTGGTAAATGGAGTCACATAAGTTGTTTTAGTGATGGTCGTTCCAGTTTGATGAAGAATGCTTCTTTCACTCCTCTTTCCAACAGTTGTTTTTCTCAGGTCAAAATGTGTCCATTATTGTCTTCCAGTGAGTGTTCTTTTTCCTTCAGATGTAGGTGGATTGCTAAGATTGTGCTTATATCTGGGTCTTTTATCCTCAAACTTCTACCTCAGTGTGTTTTTGGAGCACAAACGTGTGGTATTTGTCAAAGATCTTCTGCAGTTTGCCAGAAAGTGCTTCAAAACAAGGAATGTTGCTCTGTTCATGGTTCTTCTCCTTCTAAAGGTGTGTGTCCACTAAATACGATTTTCCCACACGGAAACCCACCGCATCTGAAAATCGCATGGCCGGCGGGCGGTCACTGGCGGACCACAACATTGTCACATGAAAGCGGTCGAGCAACAGCGAGCCGCTGTGTGGTGACGTGACCGAGCTTTCAGTTTGAGGGTCTGGCAGGCATGTTGGATAAGCACAGCGGCTCGGCCACAAACTTTCCCTTTTATTTCAAAAACAGTTCAGTGAAAAATAGCTCGGTCACATCACCACGTAGCGGCCCGCTGTTGCTCGACCGCTGTCATGTGACAATGTTGTGATCCGCTAGTGACCGCCCGCCAGCCGTGTGATTTTCAGATGTGATGGGTTGCCGTGTGGGAAATTCGCATATAGTGGACACGCACCTTAAGAATTTGGCACATACAAAGTAAAACATTCAGGTTGAAGGTATCAATTCAAAAGAGCCACTTTCCATTCTCATCTCACCAGCTACAACAGGAAGGAATTAATATTGCTGAAAAGAGAGACATAAATGAAAAGAACCATAAACAGAACAGCATTGTTAACTCTTGTGTTGGAGGAGTATCTGAAAAGCTTTTCAACAAGCACTGCATCCCTGTTCCTTTAACCCCAGCACCACACAGAGGCAGAAGCTAGTCGACCCTGAGGACATAACACCCAGACATAAGCAGAGCAGTGTGGTCTATTCAACGAGTAATCTCAGGGTGAAAAGACACAGCAGCAAACAGTAGAGACTGAACACCTCGCTAAACAACAAACCCTAATCTGTGTCTTCAGGTGACTATGAACGTCTCAGAGACGAAGGTACCGAGGTGACACTGAGGGTCGCCAAGACCTTCAAACATCCGAACTACAACAGTCGGACTGTGGACAACGACATCGCCCTGCTGCGTCTGGAAACCCCCGCCCCCTTCTCAGAATACATCATCCCTGTTTGTCTGCCAAGTCGTGAGATGGCTGAACGGGTGCTTCACCTCAATGGCACCATCACTGTGGTGAGCGGCTGGGGCAAAGAAGACCTGGACAGCAATCGCTACAGCTCAGCGCTTAATGTCATCAAAATACCACTAGTCAGCCACAGCATCTGCGCCCGCCAGATGTTTCCCCACAACATCTCAGAAAACGTCCTCTGCGCCGGGATCCTCGGGCAGAGGAAGGATGCCTGCGAGGGGGACAGCGGCGGGCCGATGGTCACTCTGTACCGGAACACCTGGTTCCTAGTTGGACTGGTTTCCTGGGGGGATGGCTGTGGGAAGGAGGACAAACTGGGCATCTACACTAAGGTGTCCAACTACAACCACTGGATCAGCAAAGTGCGTGAAGAGTGGGACAAAGCCCATCACCCACAACAGCCCCCAAGTGTCTGAACCTGCTCCAAGCCCCATTTACTGACCAAGTCTGGCCTGGTAAACCCTCAGAGAGGCCTGAGTACATTAGAGATGTAACACACTTTGGTAAATAAACTGGTTAACTGTGAAGAGATTTCTGTTTGCTTTTTCACCACAACTGATCTCCACATCTGGCAGCAAAGTTAAGTCGTGGTTCCCAGAGGATGAAGTCTAACTCATTCATCCATTTTAGCTCATAGTCACTGATTTCACAACAAAGATTTTGCATCTGGTTTTAGCAGTCTTTACTGGTCCATTCAGTTCTGGGAAACTGACACCCAACTCAGACTAGGTCCAAATAATGCTTGGTCTAACTGAGTCATTAAGGGTCTTTATAGTGTCACACACCAAACACACACTCTAACAGCAGCACTGACACATATTCTAAGTAGGGGTGGGAGTTCTGACCCAAACAATCCATGGTGATCTCTGGGTCAAAGGTCAAAGGTTCTTTATTGTCATATCATTCCACATTTGCACATGAAACAATACGAAATTAGACCCTGGTGCCGGTTTCAGCCATAAGACAATATATAAAAAAAACTTTTCATAAAAGACAATATAAGTATAAAGAGACACACTAATATATACAAATCTACAACATAAATATATGTGCAGTGAACCATCAGTTAGTGCAATATTTAGTAGATAAATAAATAAAGAGCCTAGTGCAGTAGTGCAGTGTGTGTATGAATGTGTGTGCCTGTTTGCGTGTGTGCATGTGTGTGTGCGTGTGTATGCATGTTTGTATGCCTGTGTGTGTATGTGGGGATGTGTGCATGCACATGTATTTGCGGGGAGAGGTGGTGATGACATGAAAACAGAGTCTACAGAGACCTGTTCTGCTGGGGCAGAATGACGATCTGAATCACAGTTCTATCCGCAGAAGTGTGTCATTTCAACTCAAGGATATTCATTATTTACTGTCAAGGTTCTGACTGGAAGCAGTGATTTGGATTTACGCCACTCTGATGTTTCTTTTTAAAAAATGATAGCATCTCCCCGTCTCATGTTTCACCTGCTGACGGGTCCGGTTGCCTTTCTCCTCCATGTCGTTCAGCTGCCTCTGCAGTGGACTTCTGGCCGACAGCTGCAGTCCTCAGACTCACTGGAAAATAAGGCTGAACAATGAATTGATTTCAAATGGAAATTACAATTTGAAACAATCCAGCTAGGTTTAACTGTTGTGTCAATGATTTTACAATCCACATCATTTTGTGTGGCAGTCAGGCTTTTGATGAACATGTGGCTAATGCTCCTTCAGTGTTATATCTGCTACACAGTCAGTATTGAACCGAGGCCGGACTTTAGAAATTAGGTCCAAATCAAATTGTAATGTCTAACAGAAAAACATTTACATTTTCCCTAAATCGTTCAGTCCTACTGGAAAGGCAGTTGAATGACATCAACTAAAATTTCTCAATTAAATACTTACATATGGCACCTTTAATGACGCCATCTGTATGATTCCCTTTAAAGCAGATCATGCTGGGAAATAAGGCCATCAGATTAAGGAGTCCTAATTTCAAGAGCACAAATTAGTGAAGAATCTGAGCTGACCATCTACAAAAGAAGAACTAGTGTACTAATGCAATCAGGCAATTAACCCTCTAATGCCAAAACGCACAGAAACAGAAAGAATAAAGAGAGTTTCAACTTTCTGACGGCCCCTGAACTACTCTTCGGAGACTCAGTCAGGAAACACAACCAAGTCTAAGCTTGAAATTGTGACATTTGGTCAAAATCACTTGATTCTACATGTTTCAATTAACAATTAGCGAATGAATGACAAATTAGCTTCAACTAGATGCTGTAAAAGAACAAAAATAAATCTACAATGCACGGTCACATAAAAAAATCTAGGGATATTTAGATTGAACTGCAGGCAGTGTTTACGCAGAACTAAGAGGAGAAAACATTTTTTCAAAATGAACGTAGAAGAATATTATATAATAGTATGTTATGGAACATTTTTTCAGTATTGGTAACACCTGCAGGTTGACAGTTTTTAAAATTTTGGACAAGCTGATTGCAGTTTTTTTTAAAACATTCTTGTAAAATAAATAATCAAAGAAATTTAACTTCTCCTTCCATAGAGGTGCGGAACTTTAGGCTGAAGTGAAAAATGAGCAAACAGTGAAGAAAAAAATGAGACAGGAGCAAAAAAAACCCACACAGAAACTGGTTGCAGTTCAAATGGTAAAATAAACAGGAAAAAATGAATTAACACTGACAAATAAACTGCTTTTTAAAGTATTAAAGGAAGTTAAGTACTAAAATGCCTCCTGAGGAAGCCAATCATAGACAGAAGACAGACAGCAGATCGATCAATACACGGCTTTATTTCACCAACAGATTTGTACAGTAGTTCAGTCTTAAAGGCTTAAAATGTGCTAAAGGCTTTATTTGAGTACTCGCTAGATTCAAAAACGTACAGATCTATTTTTTTACAATCATCACAGACTCATTAAAACACAATCTGAGGTCTGATGTGGTTTCAACAACATCACAAAGTATTGCTCTTGTATGGCAGCACCACAAAGCGAGGACTACACACCTGAGATTAAACACACACTCTGAAAACGCTGCATTAACGTCCTTTAGTAGATGTTGAATAATTAAGCAGCAGCAGCAGCTTTAAACCTCACAGCTCACTTTGTATACTGTGTTCCTCTAACATTTAAATCTACTGAAACATCTCCAAAGCTGTTTAAATACACTGATACAGACACATTTACATTAAAGTGTTTCCTACTCGCTCTATTCTTTAACCTGAGTATTTAAGTTAAGCACAGTTTAAGACATTTCATGAGGTACATTTAATTCAAAACTATAAAAAAAAAATAACACCAAATATCTAGATGTTAAACCCTGATGAATTCTGGCCTTTCAAAGAAAATTTAAGAATCCAAAGTGCTGCAGGTGACAAAGTGAAACAGTTTTTATTGTCTTTTAACCCCACAGGTGGTTTCAGTTGTTTTTTATTTTTTTTGGCTGATTCAATCTGCTCGGTTAGAGTTTGTTTTGTAGCAGTGAGAATACATTCATGCATTTTATTGCATTTATATTAATCTAGCTAGTAACTGATGAAGTTGTGCTTCCCATTAAAAAAGTAACAACGCAGTAAATCACTTCATGATCAGTGCATGAAGCCTGTCTTCATGTTGTTCTGATGATAAAAGTGATGAAAAAATTCACAGTACTATTTCAAAGATTGACAATTTTACTTCCCAGTGAGGCTGCAAATCCACGGACGGCCGCATTATAGATCAGTAATCATTTATTCATTAAAGCAAATAAATGACATTTGTTCATGTGCGGTTGAGGGCATTTTAGCCACTGATATTTGATGTCCAGTTTGAGGTCCAAAAATTGAACAATTTTTGGTGTGACTTTGGACAACTTTGACGTCATTGGGAACACGTTTTTATGTCATTTTCAGAAATTTTAGATTAGTCATTAGTCATTGTGGGTAAACTTTAAGGCTCATATCAGCATGTTGGTAGGTGGTTGGTCAGAACTATTAGAGACAAGGGAAGGAGCATTTTTACACATTTTCATTTTTCAGTTTAACAGAAAGAGATTGAAAAGTCATCCTGAGTGACTGAAAATGTGTCTAATGTGATAAAAACTTGTCCAAAAGGAACCAACATTTGTCCAGAATGACACAGAAACAGTCTAGAATTACTCAACAACTTGAAAAATGTCCCTAATTATTTTAAATTCTGTCAAAATTTGTTCAAAAAATAATGATGCCGCGATTTGAGGACCAAAGTTGTAGAAGTCCAAAGACAAAGCAGCTTTTCCAGTCCTTAGACAAGTAAAGGACATTTTTAACTTTTGAACCTGTATTTTCCAAGTTTGAATGGACCATTTGGGTGGAACAAAAACCTTTAACACTGTAAATACTGGAGAAAACATAGTATTTAGGGTGAAAGAAAGCTTTACAACCACCATCGTATTCAGCAGGTGGCACTGCTGTAACAAACAAGAGTCCTACAAAGAAGGTTCCGTAACTGCAGCCTCCTTTGCTGCAGACAATAAAATGTTGAAACCACCTCACAAAAAATGTGTTTGAAAACCGCTACAGAAGTCTCTGTCATGGTGCTCGTTGCTAGCTAAACTCCTACAATGCTCTTGGCTGCACAAGCACTAAAAACCACCTCACCATGAACAACAATTCAGATTCAAACAAATGAAATAATAATCACAAAATTAGGATGTGAGCATGAATATTCCCATGATTCTTTGTTTTGGTTACAGCATTAAACAGAGCAAACAAACTCCCGGTTTCCATCTCATTAAACAGTAAAAAGCTCCATCTGGTGGAACACCCAGGTACTACAGCTGATCTACAGTATATTTTCTGACATGGATGCTCTACATCTTATTGGTTGATGTACTTTTACTTAGTAAAATTATCAATTGACTATTAATTAATCACAATCATTCCTTCTTCTTAAATATTTTTTTTCCTGAAAATCTCAAAAATAATGAGCGGATAGTTAATTAATAACGATGGCTAACACTTTCTTTTGCTCAACATCAAATTGTACAGAACTATCTCAAAAACATCTTGTTCTTTGCAGACGAATAGCAGCAACATTTTAAGGAAATGACGAGAAAATTGAGAGGATACTATCTGAAAAATACAGGATAAGTTTTGCCTTTACTCAGGTTAAGTTGAATGGAGCTCTGTTGGATATAATGCAGGTGATTTGGTGAATAAAAATGAGAAAGATTTACTGTAAATCACTTCAACAGCTTCAACTCTAAGCACCTGTGTGGGTGATCAGAGTCTCTACGTGTTTCTGGAGTTAGAAGAAGAAATATGCACTGATGCAAAGCTGGGAATTAAAACCTTCAGTGACACATCATCCTCGTCTGATTTCTATTTGACATCGGTGGTGAAACTGACCAGGAATCAGACAGACAGATTGCTCAGGTTGCCTCCAGTCTGAGTACAGATAAGTACACACCGATGATCAAATTCTATTTATGTGCTTCACTATTTCAGAATTAAATCTTACTGAGAGGAATTACTCAAAAGATTTGATTTTACTGCTGGTTTCTTTCAGAAGATTGGAAATTTTCGTCACATTTTAAAATCACTCTGAGTCTTCATGTGTCTCATCAAAATAAACTGACATCAGATTATATGGAAATGCTGCCACCACAAGGTTTAAACTGGAACTGCAGTCACTGAGCCCAAATAATAAACTGATACAGAAACATGGAGAAGGTTTACAGTCTGAAGAAACACATGAATTAAACATTCAAAAATAAAAGTTTATGAGTTGTTTTAAGAACTATTTATCAATATGGAGTCTTTAGTCAGTTAATTAAAGGATAAACAGTTAATTCAAATCATTTAAAGTCAGTTAGGACTCTTTTTTGTGCCACATTTGATTCTAAACAGAGGATTCTAGGTTTTGATTTGTTGGTCGAATAAAACCTGTTTTCTGAAAACAGCTGGAGGTTCAAGCTTTAAGGATGAACTACATTTTATATTTTTAAAGTGAGGAGAAGGTAAATGCAAGTCCTGCAGCAAACACACAGAGTGAAACTTTTTTCTTCAGATGTAACTTTACTGTCACTTCGTGAAATAATTTAAAGAAAAATCAAACAGTAATTGTGGCTAAAACTTTGAGAATCTTTATATGAAACCTAAATCAATCAACTGAGGATCATCCACAGCCACAGGTGTCCCGGTACCGCCAATGTTCACACTGAGCAGAGCAAGGATGAATGAAAGCTAAAACAGGAGCTTCATTACAACATCTGTCGAGCCAGATGACAAAAAGTGAAGAAGCTCCTCTAAAAGTCACATTGTTTCCATGGAAGAGGCACCAGAAGATTCTAGAGCTTCTTGTCATTAATATTATCACATTTTTTTCATCACATTTAAATAAACTGAGCTGTACTTTTGCTTTCATGTTGTACTAAATTCCTGCTAATGCACAAATCTTTGCATTAAAATAAAACTTAAATAATCTCCACCTGAGTTCAGAGAAAGTACGAATAAAGCTGAACCCAAAATGCCTCACATGGACGCTTTGGACGGAGAAGCTTCTAGTCTGCAGTCAGTTGTGAGACCCAACAAGTACTTTGAAAACGGTGAAATGAGGCGTTCTAATGTCAGATTTACATCGACTGAAGTGGGTTTTATGGGCTGTATTTTAAATATCCACATCACAGTGAACCATGTCCAGTTAATCGTACGAAGCCAATATCCTGATATTTGATTCAATTTCGTGAACTTTCTTGATCCCAGGAAGAGCAATTGAAATGCAGCCGACCAAGTTCAGCTGTTTGGAAATCATCATTGCAAAGGTGCAACGTTGAAAGAAAACAACTGCCGGCTCAAATATTCTGCTGTGGGGTTGTGTAGAAGGAAACATGGCTGGGGTCAGTATATAAAGTTTAAGTATCTATGTAATTACAATTCTTCTTCTGGCTCTGCAGTATAATTTTAGAACTCAAGCTTCAGTTCAATATTTGTTGTGTATTAGATTGAAAATGTGATGAAACATTAACACATGAAACCATTTAACACAAGAAGGATGACATGAGTTTGTATAATCATCAGCACAACAGTATAACCTCTGGACCAGATGTGCTGCAAAGTGAACAAAATGTGTTAATGAAATAATCAGACTGGATTTCTATCAGTCTAAACACAGCGTGCAGGCAGAGATGCGAAATTTTTAATCTGTTGCACTTGAATAAAATGGATTTACAGCATAAGACTCATTATTTATTAGCAATAACTCGTCTGTAACCTTTATGTTTTGTCCTTAAACCGTTGTCGTGTAAATGGGGCCTCGGTTCAACAATGGCTACTTTAGACATTTTACGAAAGTTTCAAACCTCCGCTCCCCGCACCAAATTTGCACAAAGTAGAAGTGAATGGGATGCGAGAAATTTACGAATCCTGTGGACATGTACCAAGAATGCTGCTGCTGATCTGAACACGGTCTTATTGGACAAACCTCAGTTACTTTCTGTAGAAGAGAATGAGCCTCACTGCTTCAGTTCATCAGACGTTAGCTGACATGGACCTGAATGAGCTAAACGTGTCTACAAGGTTATGCAGTTGTGCTCTCCATGAAAGAAAAAAATAGGACATCCAGTCGCTAATCACTTCCTCTTTGAGGGTCATTTGACATGAAAATGTCTCTGAATTCACATCACAGTTGTCGTTCATAACTCCTATGAGTATTTGAGTGGGTTAGAAGGAGAGTGGTCTACCTCACAAATAATCCAAACTGAGTTTCATATCATTTCTGTAATATTTATGGTCTGGATTTTAATGTCAGAGTGATCTAACCCACAACCCAAATACAGCGTTACAGTGGCGCTTCCAATGTTAGACCATTCTTGAAAACACAAAACTTTAAACCCATTTTTCTCAAAAGCCACACAAAGTGGGTCAGACCACTTTCATTTAATCAGAACAGCAGCTTGGAAATGTCTCTGAATGACTTTTACTTTCTATTTCATCCTCGTTCTGAAACAGAATCATCTGTAAATGACAGCAGCTTCACTGTGAGTTCAGCTGTATTAAAACTCAGTTTATGTGAGCACAGAGAGCAGGAGAGAAGCTAACAGATGAAGAAAACGGAATGCAAATACCACAAGATGATGTCATAAATATGCTAATTAGCACCTGATGTCGTATCATCAAGCAAAAACAGAAAGACTCTCAGCTGCCTCACGCTGCAATCACAGTTTAAATTTTCACTAATTTAAGTTCATCAAGCAAAAACAAAACATGATTTTACGTGTGTGTTTGCTGCAGGAGGAACATTTACTAACAGCCACATTGTACTGTTTCACAATCAAAGTGATTCAACTGGAAAATAACCTGCACAACAGACAGAATAATATGAATAATATCAATAATATGAACCATTTAAATTCTCAACTGCTTCTCTTCTGATGGATGAAATGCAGTGATTTACAATAACTGAGCATTTCTAACTGTAGATGTTTTACTAACTTGTCTTCAAATAAACTATTGTTCACAACCTGCTACACTAATCTTGAATTGTCAACTAAAATCACATGTTTTTAAAATGTCAGTTCATTTTACCTGATTTTTTTGACTGTATAAATGCTCTACTGTCCTGTGCTTTAAAGCTCTTCACAGCTATATTAGTGCAGCGTTTCTGTTCATACTGGTGCTAGTGTTACACTTTTGTCTTCTCTATTCTCCATTTTTTATTAAAAAAAGAACATTTATACTTAAAATTTGATCTACTTTATAGTATGTAGTTTTTCTTGATTTTTTATCCACTTCATTTGTTTGTTTTTGTGATTTACGTGAAGTTCTGCTGTAAAACTGCGTTTTCCCTTCTGGATTTTTTCTATCATGTTTCATTTTAGATTCAAATATTCAGATATTTTTGCTGTCTGTTCGACAAACGAGCCAGACTCTTGACATTCAATCAGACATTTGAGCCTGGACTTGAGGAGATGACCAGATGTTAAACAGATGTGGAGACGAACGATGACTGATTGACGCAGACATGAAGCGCTTCACCTGTTGGATCTTTCTCGTCTCCTCTTCAGCTCCTCTTCGTATCTCTGCAGCTGAGACATGAAGCCGGGGTTGGGATCGATCACATGGCGAGCCGTCCTCACTTTCTGGGAACACAATCGGCAGGTTTCATGTTATTATTTTCTGGAAGAAGCTGCAGTTTTTGTCTATAAACCTGCTAAAACATACATCACATATAAATCTAGCATCATTATGTAACCTTATTGCTTAAAGCCCATTCTGCTGCCGTTTATACTTTATTTACATGTGAAACAAGTTGTTGCAGATTATTAGCAACATATAAGTTACCAATATATTAAATCAGAAGTTTCTGAGTGCTTCTGCTGTTTGTAATTGATAAGTGTGATGCACAACCATTAGAACTGAGAGGCATTTAAATCGCCTTATTTTTTTCCTTTTTACAATTTTTACTCTGGATATAAAGTTCTCGAGAAAGATGTTTCACCATGCAGGATGTTTCTCCAACAACTTGCTCCTCTGCTTATTGCTTCTGAGCCATGCTGCACTTTATTCTCAGTCCAAGTGTCCAAAATGACTCGAAATTTGTCTAAAATAACCTTTTACAACTTTAAACTTGTTCTACCCTACTTGAGAATTGTCCAAAATAACTTGAAATCTCTCTAAACTTACTTAAAACTGGCTAAAAATGAATGGAATTTGGTTTAGAATTACCATTTTGACTCACTATGGACAGTTTAGGTTATTTTGAAGAATTTTTAGTCCAGCCTCTTCAGACATTTCCCCTCTACTCTGCTCATCTTCTGTAGAAAGATGCTGAGTGGGTCTCCAACAACCTGCTCCTCTGTTCACTGTTTCTGAACCATGCTGCATTTAGTTTATTCATCCACTAGCTTTGATTTTCCTCTCTGCTCACCAGAAAACTCTTTTGTCTTTTGACTCTTGGTCAATGCTGAGTCCCTCATTGCTGCTCAGTTGCATCTATTCTAAGCAAATGCTTTTTTTTTGTAAAAATGTAAGAGAGGTAAAATAAACCGATTTTGATGGAATGACGACGTTGATTTTTGTGACAAAACCAGACATCACACACGATGAGTTCAAGGACTGTCGGAAAGTTGAACATCTGCTGGATCTTTCTGTTTTTACAGTTTCTGGATGATAAATGCTGTCTTTCAGACACGATAGCGAGTAAACTGAACATGAAACCATTCGAGCAGAGATGAGAAAAAAAGTCCTTGGTGTCCGAACAGTATCCGAGGCATTCTGACTTTAACAGAGGTTAGTTAAATCAGCTGCTTTAGTTTAACATCAAGTCGAAACTGATTCAGAAGAGTCAAGCTGTTCCGTTCGGTGAGAATCGGCTGTTTTGTTGTGTTGAGTGCAGCTCGTCTGTCGGCTCGAGGGCACCTTGGAAAATAAAAGCTGTAGTTTCAGAAAACGAGCCCGTGTGCTGCAGCCTGAACACAACGTGACACGTTTGTGACCTTCAAGCAGCAGGACAGTCTGTTCGGCTAACAGCAGCATCTGCACTCATTCTGAGTCCGTGTTGTTGCTAAAGGTTTAAATGACAACACAAACAGAAGTGGAAACGTTTTTATGTTTTACACGTTTAAAAGTGAATGTTTGTCCTGCAGGGCTGATTTGCCATTAGCCGTGATGTGCAACCAATCAGAGAGAGCTGACATTATCTAAGGCCACAGATTGGCTGCATGAGAGCCAAAAGAGCACGTTATGAAAGTCATTTTTCTGGAATATGTTGAAACAATACAGAGATAATTGGAGAAGCTGATCAGTCGACCCCTAATATATAAATGAGAATCTGAGTCTGCATCTTCTGCATCACCTCCAGATTAATGAGCTGAATCCAACACAGAATTCTGAATCAAAGTTTGGATGAAATGGGGTCGATGGTGGGCGTGCAAAGAGCTGGATTCTCAGTTACTGGTTCAAATCAAAGACTGCACGTACAGGCAGGACGGGTCACTTCCTCTTTCCTATTTTGGTGTCATGTCTAAGCCCAAAATCAAGAGCAGCTTATACTAAAGCATGCAGAATGATCAGGCAGCTTCATCAGTTAGATTTAACAGACACTGAAACATCAGAAATGATAGAAGGTCAACTATTTAGTCAGTGTCACAAAAAACACAAAGTCAGTTGTGACGCTACCAGGAAGCCGTTATCCTCCACTGTCACCGCATTCAAGCACCACGCTGGTGAAATACGACCAACACCGAATAACCAAATGGTGCTTAATGTAAGGCCAAAAAGGTCCTTTGATCGTCCTTTTGTTTTATTTTGTATACTTTCTCTTAAACTTGACAATGAACAAGAGAGTTGTGAAGATTGTTTTGTAATTTAGCGGCCTGGTATTTGTGCAAACTTCTACTTTTACCCTAAGAAAGACATTTTCTGCTAAACATTCAGGTTTGATGTTTGAGCATTTTTGTTCGTTAATAACAACAATCCTGTGCAATGTGATTCAGGGTTTTAATCTGTTCTAATTAGACTGACAATGTCTGTAAATTAAAAAGACTATTTGTTTACTAAACTGCTTGTAAATAGTGGAGAATTTAGATACTGATACACATTTTTTAATCTTAATATTTTCGTTGTAATATATTGGACCACCAGTGGATGGCGCTCAAGTCACATCAAATACATGAAGTTGTGTATTTTTTATCAACTATGGATGCTGTATCTTGTAAATCTCAGAACACAAACATGTTTTCAGAAAAGCTTGCTTTTCTGTGAAATATACCGCTGACAGCTAGTCTTTACATCTTTTTCTGAAATTGGTTTGTATAATTTTAATGTGCTTTTTACAGTGCTGCTTTTTATGTTTTTTTTCTTATTTGAGATTCTTTTTTTACTCCGCCAAGGAATGTAGTAGAGTTATGTGACGATTGTCTGTCTCTCCGTGGCCAACATTACTCAAAAACAGACTAACGGATTTGAATAAAATTTTCAGGGAAAGTCAGAAATGACACAAGGACTGATTAGATTTTTGCAGTGATGCAGTGTACAGTCTGGATCCACAGATTTCTTAAAGGTTTATGTATCATTGCCAGATAGTGGTATGGCATCACTGTAACCATGACAACAAGTGAACATTACGTCAGCTGCCTGCTGACGATCACGATTGTGATCCTGCTAGAAATCCACCGCTAAGAACTTATTGGGACTTAAATCATACAAGGAACTAGCCTAGCCACGCCAGACAACCCACGGCAACGAATTTAATTCTCTGCCAGGGTCGACAACAAAAATGACAACAGTCGTTGAGCTCCATTAGCACCGACTCTGAATAATCTTTCTGTTAACATGTCTGTAATATACTTGAGCTTCACCCATTGACTGTATAAATAAGGCTTCACCGAACTACCGCATCCTCTGATTTCCGGCGCTCTAGGAGCCTATTCGTTGCGCTGATTGGTTGTATACCTACCCAATTGGTGCAGAGTGATTTGATAGACAACCTTTTAGCCCGCCTCCCTCCCTATCGAGCGTGCCTAGACCCTTGCGTCTTCAGAGCATGGGTCTAGCGCGGCTAGGCTAACAAGGAACAGTTGATTAAATTGTGGGGGTGTTTCTGAGCCTCATCAACTTCCGCCATATTTAGGTCACGTGATTCAGTATCACTACAAAACGTACACATGTAAAATACATGCCAGTGCTCAGCACAAGGTAATTTTTTATTAAAGATTTCATCCATCAGAAATGATACAATGACCGAGCAGCCTTGGCAGAGTACTGCGCTCTCTGAGTGGTTTTCTTGTTTTTTAGTGTTTTAAAATATTGTCCCTCACTGTCCATCTTTTACAATCTGATGTGGTCTGTTCTTACACTAGCAAGATTACTTCTATAGATAGTAAATGGTTAAATGTCGTCACCTGTAAGGCCTCCGTCAGCGTCAGTCTGCGGTGCTTCATCAAGTAGGCGATGCAAATGGTGGCCGAGCGGCTGCGTCCATTCTTGCAGTAGACGACGCTGCGTCCTCCACGATTCGCCTCCTTCTGGATGGCATCAGCGCAGCGGTCGAAGTGTCTGTAGAGGTCCTCGTTGGGGTCGTCGTAGACCGGGATCTGCAGCTTGGTGACACCAGCGGAGGGAAACGGTTGCTGCTTGGACACGTTGATGCAGAGCGTCACCGCCTCCTGCTGGATGAGCTCGTCGCTGCAGGCCGAGCGGGCGTTACTGATGAACAGGGCGCTGGTGACCTTACACAGCTGCAGCATCCCGGTTGGTTTGACGCTCACAGGCTTCCTTACTTATTCAGAAACTGCTTCCTGGTCAGAAAAAGAAGCATTTCAAGATGACTGTTGCAAAAATGTTTGGTATTTATATAACGCACCAGTGGGTTCAAAAGGCTATGTTGTCTTTTTTAAAAAAACAAAAGCTAGACAATTTATCAGCCAAAAACTGTATAAAAAAAAAAAAAAAAAAAGGTCTTTAAACTTATGTGTAACTTTCGGTTTTGTTGAACAAAATGACCAAATCTGTGCCTAAAATGACAACATTTCCTCAAAAATCACTTTATTCTACATGTCTCATTTTAAAAAATTCTGCAGAAATAAAGTATTTGTTTTAACCGTTAACTTTTTTTGTTAAGCCCAAACTATATTTATCTGTTAGGCTTTATTTAAGTCAATGTAGGATTTTGCTGTTAGTTGGAGCACTTAGTTTCTTGGAAAACTTTTTTCTTGCTGCTTTAATTTATGGTTGTGAGGACTAATTCAAATCTCTAGTTGACTAGTTTTTGACTAGTAAATCAGTAAATTACAATCAAAGCAACAAACCTTCAGACTGACTTCATTTAAGAAATAAAACAGCTGAACTACAAGTTGAAAATATGGCATTAAAAAAGTGAACTAAACAGAAACACTGTCTGTGTGCTCCCAGATGTCTTGCAGGACATTTATTCAGACCCTTCAGTGAAGAAAGTCCAGCTGCTGCTGCTGAGTGTTTCTAGAAATTGAAGGTAAAAAAATCTTGCATTTAATGTTCAATCAGGAGGCATTGAAAATCAGCAACAGTAGAAACACAAACATCAAAGTATCTCTGTAAAATAAACACTCATATATAAAGATACACAGATAATTTTTTAACGATTTGCTCTTGAATTGTAAAATAAAAATAAAAATAAAAATCATACTATCTGAATAAGAAGAAAGAAAACAGTTGACCATTACAACTAGCTATCCCAAATCCACAGTAATTTAACTCATGTAACAACAACAACATAAATGACATTCGAAAATGAATACATCATTTTATTTTTTGTTTATCTTATTTCACTCATTTCGAAGTCTGCTCTTGTTGGATATCAGATGAAAGATTAGAATAGATTTTGTTCAAAGAAGAGGACATAATGAACAACAGAGTAAAGGTGACGGATGATAAATGCTCTCTGTGGAACACTGAATCAGACCTGCACCCTCTGACAGAACAGATCTCCAGTGTGGTCTTTGAATGCCTCACACAGTCTGAGCATGAAGGACACTTAGACTCACGTTCAGCTGATCTTCAGGCTCCTGCAGATTCAGTCCGTCGCTGCTTTTTCACAGGAAAACATTCGGACGGACAGACGGACGGATCCCACTGATCTGGTTTGTTCAGGCCTCCTGGTGACCCCCAACTGCTCCGATCAACACACACGCACACACACACACACACACACACACAGCTGCTATATTTACTGCTGCTGACAGCTGCTCTGGGTCCTAATGCTGCTCAGATTCCACCCTGACAGCTGAAAGAAGTGGAAAAGTGTTGAGAGAAACCAGTGAAGTAGAAAAAAGTATATATATATATATATATATATATATATATATATACTTTTTTCTACTTCACTGGTTTCAGTTCAGTTTAGTTTATTGTCATATACATTAGGGTACAAGGTACCACAAGCAATGAAAAATAGTTTGCCCCCGGCACACTCTCTGCAAGCCAATACAATAAAAACAATAAATACAATTTAAAAACGGTATGCGCTCTCCGAGTGCTTTTCTAGTTATCTTTAGTATTGTGGCGAAGAAGAGGGAGACACAAGCTAGTTGCTAGTGAGTCAACTTTATTCACTCGAGCCACACTCAGAATGAAGGGAAAACAATGTCAGCATAAACTATGAGGTCTCAGGCACGGGAGGTGCCAATGGGTGAGAGAACCTCTATAACCTGTACAATACACAGCCCCTCTCCCCAAACACCCAGAAGGGAACATGGCATGCAAATCAACGTCTCAACGGGGGCCTAATAGGCCTCCCATAGCGGCTGTGCCGGACCACCGTCGAGTCAGTAGGAGGAACCTGCAAAACAAGGCGCTCGTCAGAACAGTGGACAGGAACAACATTGTCCATTGCAGGATGAGGAACACAATCAGTACGATCAGGCCGGGAAGGAGGACGGCCGCGATGAAGAACCTGGCCCAGCAACACAGCTTCGCCCGCCACAACAAAAGCTGGCTTAAGGTGATCCACAGACACCAGCTCTCTGCGCCCGCCCACATCCATAACAAAACCCTTGCCACTGTGCTCAAGCACACGGAACGGGCCATCGTAAGGAGGCTGGAGGGGCGAGCGGTGGCATCGCGACGTACAAAAACAAAACGGGCAGACATGAGTGCTGTAGGCACAAAGACCCGTGGGAAACAGTGGTGCATAGGGCCTGGGGCTAAAGAGCCGCCGGACGAAAAGGGGTCCACTGCAGAACGGAGACACGGTGCGGCCGACTCAAACAAAAACTCACCCGGGACACAGACCGGCTGGCCAAACACCAACTCCGCAGGGGACGCATCAAGATCCTCTTTGGGAACTGTGCGCAACCCGAGCAGGACCCATGGTAAGCGATCCACCCAACTGTCACCCACGAGCGTAGAGCGCAGAGCTGCCTTGAGCGAACGATGGAAACGTTCACACAACCTGTGAACGGCTTACTGCCTAAGGGTGGTAAGCCGTAGTACGGTGTATCTGCACCCCCAAGGAATGTGCCATCCCTGACCAGAGCTCTGAAATAAACTGAGGGCCCCTGTCAGAGGTAACATCTGACGGTACACCAAAACGGGCCACCCAAGCAGAGAGGAAGGCACCAACCACATCAGTGGATGCAGTGGAGGACAGGGGAACCACCTCGGGCCACCTGGTGGTCCGATCCACCATAGTGAGCCGATGAGTGAAACCCTTGGAAGGCGGCAGGGGCCCAACTAGATCCACGTGCACATGGTGAAAACGCCTGGCAGGATTTCGGAAAAGGTTCAAGAGGGGCTTTGGTATGCCAGTGCACCTTGGCACGCTGGCACGCAGCACAAGATGCCACCCACCCCTTAATGTCTTTACGAAACCCGGTCTGCCGAAATGAGAACCGAGCAGCTTAACCGATGCGCGCACACCTGGATGCGAAAGTGAATGAACAGAGTCAAAAACACATTGCCGCCAACCTGCCGTGACCACAGGTCGAGGCCGCCCTGTGGAAACATCACACAGGAGTGTAGGAGCCCCCTCCTGCATTACAACCTCCTCAAGCTTAAGGCCTGAACCGACGGAGCGAAGAGCAAGGATATCCCGATCTCCGGGCTGCTCGGCGGCCATAGCCGAAAAATCCGTCCCGAGGAGCACGGGGCAAACGAGCATGCGTGAAAGACAGTCTGCAACCGAATTGGACTTCCCCGCGACATGACGTATGTCAGTAGTGAACTCGGAAATGGCCGCTAGGTGACGCTGCTGACGTGCCGACCAGGGTTCCGTTACTTTAGCCATGGCAAACGTCAGCGGCTTATGGTCCACATAAGCCGTAAAAGAGCGACCCTCCAGCAGAAAGTGAAAATGCTGAGTAGCCAAAAACAGGGCCAACAACTCACGGTCAAAAACGCTGTATTTACATTCGCAGTCCCGTAACTTGCGGCTAAAAAATGCGAGAGGCCGCCACGCGTCTGCCACCCGCTGCTCCACAACAGCCCCCACCGCTAAATCAGAAGCATCAGTCGTGAAGGTGATTGGAGCATCAGGGTCAGGATGGGCTAGGAGAGCTGCATTAGCTAAAGCAGACTTAGTCCCATCAAAAGCAACAATCCGGTCCGGAGTCCAGACAACAGCATCGGCAGCCTTTCTGGAATGCAAGCCATCATAAAGCAGATGCAGGAGATGGGCGGCACGGGGAATGAACCTATTGTAGAAGGTCACCATGCCCAAAAACTCCTGTAGGGACTTGACCACCACCGGGCAGGAGAAATCCGCCACAGCCTGAACCTTAGCCGGCAACAGAACAGCACCACATGCCGAAATGCGATGACCCAAAAAAATCGATCACCAGTAACCCAAACTGGCATTTGGTTGGGTTAACAATCAGGCCATGGGCATCCAAGCGTTGGAAAACCTCCCTGAGGTGCGCGTGGTGCTCTTCCAGGGATGAACTGGCCACAAAATGTCGTCAAGATAGACGAACACAAACTCTAGGCCACGCAACACCGAGTCCATTAACCTCTGAAAAGTCTGCGCTGCATCCTTGAGGCCAAAAGGCATACGGAGGAACTCAAAAAACGGTGTGATCACCACAGTCTTTGGCAGATCCTCCGCGCGTACTGGGACCTAATGATACCCGCACACCAGGTCCACCTTAGAGAAAACAGAGGCACCAGACAACCAAACAGAGAAATCCTGTACGTGAGGAATAGGGTAACGGTCTGGTGTTGTCACATTGTTTAGACAGCAGAAGTTGCCGCATGGGCGCCAAGAGCCGTCTGCTTTAGGCACCATGTGGAGGGGCGATACCCAGGGTCTGTTAGAGCATCTCACAATCCCCAGCCTCTTCGTGGTAGCAAACTCCTCCTCAGCGCAAGCTAGTTTTCCTGCGTCAAGACGCCGTGCGTGCACAAAAAACGGCGGACCACTGGTAGGGATAAAAATGTTCCACACCATGTTTAGCAACTGTGGAGGAAAAAGCAGGAGTGGTCAAAGACGGAAATTCAGCTAGGAGACACTGAAAAATATCTCCAGACGCCGAAAAACTCGCTTGTGTCACCGGCCCCACTTCCCCAGCCTCACATGGAACAGTGGCAAAAGTTACAGCATCAATAAGCCTGCGGTTAGCAACATCAATTAACAAACCATGAGCACACAAAAAATCAGCACCGATGATTGGAACAGTCGCAGAGGCAACTACAAAGTCCCACTCGAACTCATGTCCGTGGAAACAAACAGTTGTCCGTTTCGTGCCAAAAGTCTCAATCGGTGAGCCGTTAGATGCGCTTAGCAATGGTCCACCACCACGGTCCGACCTCCCTGGACCAGTGGAGTGCACCAAACTCTTCTGAGAGCCTGAGTCAACCAGAAAACGCTGTCCTGACAGGGAGTCTTTAAAAAATAGCAGCTCATCTCGTTCATCTGCGCTCACAGTAGCCACTGCGTTTCCCGACACCTCAAACGCACATGGGGGTACACAGCACTTTGCTTTGTTGCCAAACCTCCGGTGGTAGAAACACAGGGGGCTCTCACAGCGACGAGTCCCCGTGCCGACTGCAGACACCACCGCCGGGTCCTCCACCGTCCTCTGCTGGGGCTCCACTGCCATACTCTGCACCACAAAACGTCTGGTAGCCAACAAGATGCGGTCAGCTTCTTCCGCCAGACCACGGTAATCGCCGGCGGCCAGACGAAGAGAGTTAACCAAAGCCGCCCCAACTTGTGGCGGGAGCTGTCGCAGGAAAATGTGCGGGAAAAGGAAACCGCCGTCATCTGAACCAAGGAGAGACAGCATATCATCCATAAGGTCCACGGCTGTACCGTCTCCCAAACCAGGCAGGCTGAGGATTTTATCTGCTCTCTCAGCAGAGGAGAGACAGTATCTCCATAGCAGAAGCTGCTTCAGAGCCGCGTACATCCCGCTCTGAGGGGGGTTACGGAGCAGTGACATAACCCTGCGAGTGGACTGCTGGTCCAGGGCCACGACCACCAGATAGTCCCTGGAGACATCTGTGTTCACACTCCGCAGATGGAAGAGAGCTTCGATGTGTTGGAACCACAAGACCGGGTCGCTGTGCCAGAATTCTGGAAGCTTAATGGCGGCCGGGGCAGCGGTGAACGAAGCCGGCTGTGGGAGCTGGAAAGACAAGGAGGCCGAATCCGTGGCCGCAGTTGAAGAGGAAACACTCTCTTCTGCCGGTTCTGTCATGCTCAAATCGGGGTCACCAATGTGGCGAAGAAGAAGGAGACACAAGCTAGTTGCTAGTGAGTCAACTTTATTTACTCCAGCCACACTCAGAATGAAAGGAAAACAATGTCAGCATAAACTATGGGGTCTCAGGCACGCCCCCAAACCGCCATGTCCAATGGGTGAGAGAACCTCTATAACCTGTACAGTACAGTATAATTGTTTACCTAAATATACTGCTTCAAATAAAATTATGTATCTATTTTGTATTGTCACTGTAGTGTTTTAATTATATCTATGCACACATGAATAAACACATGAAGCAGGAAAAAAGTTACCTGTCCTCCCCCTCCCCCTCCACTTTCGCCGGAACTTCATAGTGTGACACCAGGCGGAAGGAAACAAAGCCGCCAGCAGCTTTGGTTTTTCTGGCGTATGTAGGGTGACCATATTCTGTTTCTCTGAAAAGAGGACACACTTCCAGCTCGCGTGCGAAAAATTTTCAGTCCCCCCCCCCACCCCCACCACCAATTTTTAGGGGTTTTCCGTGGGTCAGGGGGTTTTCTGTGCTTCAAACTCAGTTAAACAGATATTCTGAATTCCCCAGAAAAGAACACTTTACCTGGATATACAGAAAAATAGCCCAAAACACTCACAAACAGTTGCTTTATAAATACTATATTTATTAATTTAAAGCAATTCTCCTAAACAATATAATCAGTCACATACAAATATGGCATGCTCTAGTCTTTAATAGTTATTGACTCAAGTTGTGTAGGAACACATGTATTCAGATGTTTAACAAAATAAGAAATAATCATCTCTCTTAAATCTGACACTTACACCTTAGTTAGGAAAAGTGAGGTAGAGTACCATTCTTCAAAATAACCTCCCAATTATCAATTATGTATAAACAGAAATAATGCCTCAAAAAATTAAACAAAAAGAAAAAAGAGAGGTAGCCTATTCTTCAATGTTCAGTTAGCCCATTCTTCAAAATAATGTGTCTAATGGCAAATGAAAAAAATATAGAAATAATGCCTCAAGTCAACAGTCCTTTTTTCCCTTCTTTTTCCCTTTCTTATTAGCTACAGAGACATAAGTCCCAGCTTTGCAGACTGTACATTCTGCCTCCCATTTGACACGACCCGGACGAAAACAGGGGTACTTTTTTCGCATTTCATCAGTGAAATGACATTTGCGTTTCGGCATTTTCTTTCGGTTCGAGTGTTCTCTCGCAGTGTGCCTACCTGCCTGTCAGCCTGCGAGGAGTGAGTGAGTGTGGAGCGTTTCGGGGTTCGGCTCAAACTCCACCTCTCAGAGCGTGTTTCCAAAGGAACCATTCAACGTGAAAGATAAATACACTGGTCTGTGACGCGCTCAAGCTAGGCAAGATCAAAAACCCGGACATTTGAAGGACTTTATAAATGCCGGCCGGACAGGCGGGACAGCCTCTCAAAAGAGGACATGTCCGGGCAAAAGAGGACGTATGGTCACCCTAGGCGTATGGACTGAGCCGGAGAACGGTGGTTATGTCGATTCTAAAAATGGACATTTCAGCAGATGAAGGAACGATGAGCATAGTTCATAATCTGAGAGAGTTGATCAACGAGCGACTAACTGCTGCTGCTGAAGAAATATTCACAGAGTTTGAGAAAACCATTGTCCCGTACGAGGAGGAGATCAACCGTCAGCGCAGACTGCTGGATAACATCTGGAAACCCGAAATAACGCTACACACTATAGGTGTAGGAGCCTAAATGCAGTTTATTTTATGTTGGACATCGACATTCAGTGATTTAGAAGTTAAGAAATACACAACTCATAATTTCAGTAAGATAATAAGTTAATGGTTAAAATGTCTTATAATGACAGAATGACTGATAATTGAGTTCAGCTAAAAATGTTTAAAAATCTCATTTATATTACATTTGTGGCTTTTTGGAGCAAGTTGTTGTCAATCAAGTTGTCGATAATCTTATCTGTTTGTGGCTGCACTACTTTATTTTGGTAGATTCGTAACGTGAGATGAGAGTTTTGGGCCATGTGGCCACGCCCACAGCAGTTCAGTCAGGCTAAAGGAGAGTGGAGCCACACAGTTTTTTGACCTCTCTTTTGTGGATTGATTCCTGCTTCTATTAACTGTGGAAATAATTTTGTAGTACATTTTTGTTTTAAGTAAACCTTTAAATGATTCAAGTCGTTCTGTGGATTTCTTCGTTGTGGATTCGTAGGAGTGGAATCGTTGAGCGTCAAGCTAACGGCTACATTCATTAGGAACATCAATAGGTATGTAGAACTGTGTATAAAAATACTGATGTATAAAACTGAAGGGAAACTGAGTGAAACTAGAAGATTAATGCAGTTTAGAAACTTGGAGCTAACAGACTGTTTAACTAGAAAAACACGACAAGTAAAGCTAACAGGACAGCAGAACGTGTGTTTGTTGGATTTGTATTACATTCAGCCCTGCTAACATTAGCCTAGAAACCGTAGCCAACCTGGCAGAAAAAAACAAAAACAAAGAGAGAACCATCTAAGCAAAGAGTTGCTATGGGTGCTCTTTGAATTGAATTTTCTGTCAGGATTTTGTGCATTTAAAATCCACCCAGTCTCCTCTTGTCTCCTTTTAAAAGTGTAAACTTTAAGGCAATGCACCTCCCCCTGAAGAAATGCCGTTGTTCTTCTTCCACTGCAGCCCTGATCAGTGGTACTAGATTCCTCCTGCACCTCCTGATTGAGGCTACTGTGTTCCTCTGTTTTTTTTTGTTGGCCACTAATCCTCCTGTTCCATTGTTGTGAAGTCTCACGATCAGATTTTTCAGTTCCTCTGACAATTTCTTTCCTCCGTATGGAGCCATGATGCAGACATGCAGACGGTTGCGGTCCACTGGTCCAAAACTGAGACGGTTCCACCTTTTACAGCTCATGTAATGATTTTTATCTTTAATTTTTTAACCATGTTCAGGTAGTGAGGCTGATTGAAAATCACAGGTGAGCTCCATTTAGTTTTAGAGATCACAGGTTTTATAAAGTTTGTGTTTGTGATCAAAGGTGTGCACACTTTGTGATTTTTCCCTTTTGGCCAGTGTTTCAATGTCTGTTTTTAAGCTGTTGTTTTTATTGTTCATAAGAGGAAATACTCAAATTGTCAACTTAGAACTAAAGCAGTTATTGACAGGTTAAGCAAATTTGAATCATTTGACATTTAACTGATATTACACAGGGCTGTTCTCATGTCTTTTGTAAGCTGCACATGAGCTGCGTTTAGTGAATTTAATTATGGTTACTGGCATTATTATTGACAAAATCATCCTTGTTATGGTATCTGTGGTTTCTGTGTCAGGTTTTCTTTTTAATAGTCTCTAGTGACTAAAGTTTGTTACTGCTCAGAACATATAATGTCAGTATGAAGTGTCTTTGACAGAATCTGTTTCAGGTGTGTAATTAAACAACTATCCTCAAGTGCAGCCAAGGTAATATTTAGTGTAACAACTGCTTGTGAGATGTTCCAATCTTCTGTTCCTTCTGTTCAGAACTCCCACAGAATGTCTTCAAGGAGTCTTAAGGTTTCACTGACCAGCAGCTCTGTAACCAGGAGAGGAACACCAGCCTGGAACAGGAGAACCTAGAGCCTCCACAGATTAAAGAGGAACAGGAGGAACTCTGCACAAGTCAGGGGGGAGAGCAGCTTGTACTGAAGCTGGAGACTGATGGCTTTATGGTGATCCCTACTAATGTGAAAAGTGACCACAGGGAACCACAATCAACAGGTTCACTCCTCTTTCACAGCTCTCCTGCAGCTGAGAGCCAAGATAAGGATGGAGGCAAGGATGTAGGCTCACGATCAAACAAGAGACCTCGCAGAAACCGAAGTCATACTAGCAACGTAGACCACACCACCACATCAGAGAGTCGCTGTAGTACTGACTCATGGAAAAAGCCGGTAACAGACGATGTTTGTGGAAACACCTTCAAGGAAGATAACCAAATGCAGAAACCTCTCAGGACTCAGACTGGTGAAAGGTCATTTATCTGTCAAATATGTGGGAGATGTTTTGAACAAACTTGTAATTTGATTGCTCACATGAGAATCCACACAGGTGAGAAACCTTATTCTCGCAAAATCTGTACAAAAAGTTTTAAATATATTAAATCTTTGGTAATTCACATGAAAACTCACAAAGGTAAGAAGCCATAATCCTGAAACAGCAGTGGGAACCAAGCTTTAAAAACAAAGAATTCATTCAGGTTAAAAGCAGATCTTTCAGATTTAAAGGGCTCTTAGTCTGAGCTCCACCAGTGATCCTGTGAGTTTAATGCATTACATAATTCGAGAGATGTGAAGTTTTATGTTGGTTATCAGTGTCCGCTTCACATGCGCTAACAGGATCACTGGTGCTACCTGATTTAAGAGATGAACCTCCAGCACCAATGTCATTTCATTTTTGGTGAAAATGTCATACGTTTGTAAATCAGTTGTGCTCCTGCGCATTTTGTTGAAACTAGATTTACCTCTCTGGTGATTCTGTGTCAGTTTTGTAAATGAAACAAGAATCTAACTGCTGGTTTAAAGCCTGACCTCGCCTGGACATCATTTGAAACGTCCAGCTTAGATCGCAGCTCGTCTGTTTGTCTTCTGGGTAACGCAGCAAAGCCGAGCAGTGATATCTGCTGCTGTTCCATCAATACAAAACCACTTTCCACCAGCAGGAGCAGCTTTGATACGGGCAATTAAACCACCACATTAACATGCACATTTATCAGAGCTGCAGTGTTGGACTAAACCGACACTGCGATGCTGACAGAACCTGTAGATGGTCCTCGTTTCTGCAGCAGACATGTTTCTGTATTACTGATGCTGCCTTTCTCTTTGGAAGCAGATCTTCCTTGTCAGTGTTTGTTTTGTTCCACTGAGTTGTGGAGCCTGCATGTGTCAAACTGCTTTGTGAATATTTTTTTTAAACTTAGAGTAAATGGTGTTCTTTCACACTTCTCTTACAGATCAGTTAAGGAAAATGAGAATTTTTTGGTATAAAGCAGAAAAAAAAAGTTGCAACACGTTTAATTTAAAATGCTTCATGTTGGGCCGAATGTGACGCCATTACTGCACATGCAAACGTTGCTATCCCAGTGCTGAAATGATATATCTTCAATTAAATGCCAGTGGCATGACGGGAACATAGGTAAT
The DNA here is from genome assembly GCF_021347895.1 of Acanthochromis polyacanthus. Lineage (NCBI taxonomy): Eukaryota > Metazoa > Chordata > Actinopteri > Pomacentridae > Acanthochromis > Acanthochromis polyacanthus. The sequence goes on from NC_067121.1 coordinate 5,190,829, forward strand.
GTAGTAGATTAACGTGCATTCAATTTCGATCTTTGACAACTCAAGAAAATACATTTAAATAGAAGCACCCGCTGCATCGACAAGCATCAAACTATGAAAAAGTGTCAGATTTCATTCTTTCAGCAACATTCTTTTTCTGCACAATTTTTAAGATGCATAGAAATGAAAACCTGCATGTGTACATTTACAAAAGGATTTGATGTAAAATTAAAGCAGATTGTAAAATACAAAAAAAGTGTAATGAATAAGTGCTTTGATGAGGAATACTCACACGAACCTTTTTCATGATACTGGCTTTTTAATGGTGCCGTAACTCAGTTTTGTGTTTTAATGATGATACATAGATAACTGTTTTGTGCCTAATTCTTTACTTTCCCAATCCAAGAGTCAGAATGTAAAGCTAAAATCTTCTTTGTGTTCAGCACAATTTCTTCTATAACCAACTTTGAGCATCAATATTATGGGGACAGTGCTCTCTCCCTTTCTCTTCATCCTGTACACATCGGACTTCCAATACAACTCTGGGAGCTGCCACCTCCAGAAATTCTCAGATGACACAGCCATTGTAGGGTGTGTGTCTGATGGGGACGAGCTGGAGTACAGGACGGTCATCTCTGACTTTGTTGACTGGTGTGAGTGAAACCATCTGCAGCTCAGCGCCAGTAAGACGAAGGAGATGACCATCGACTTCAGCAGGAGGACACCTGAGACTGCACCGGTGAACATCCAGGGTTTGGACACTGAGATAGTGGACTCATGCAAATACCTGGGTGTTCACCTCAACAACAAACTTGACTGGTCACACAACACAGAGATCCTGTACAAGAAGGGCCAAAGTCATCTCTACCTGCTGAGGAGACTGAGGTCCTTTGGAGTGTGCAGGACTCTACTCCGGACATTTTTTGACTCTATGCTAGCGTCTGCTGTTTTCTATGCAGTGGTCTGCTGGGGAGCAGGGAGCACTGGGAGGGACAGAAAGAGACTGAACAGACTGGTGAGGAGGGCCGGTTCTGTGCTGGACTGTTCCCTGGACTCCATAGAGGAGGTGGGTGAGAGGAGGATGTTGGCAAAGCTCACATCCATCATGGACAACCCCTCCCACCCACTGCATGACACTGTGGCGTCTCAAAGTAGCTTTTTCAGCAGTAGACTGAGACACCTAACCTACAAGACGGAACACTATCGCAAGTCATTCATTCCATCTGCCATAAGACTTTATAACACCAGCATCACTGGCTGATGTTTACACAAAAATGGACTGTTTCACACAATCCCTTACCACATAATACGCACAGTTCTCTCGTACTTCACATCATTCCATAAGCCACCTTTCCCATCCTACACTCCTGGACATATTGTGGTTGCTATTATGATTAACATTATGTTGTTGTTTATTGTTCCTATTGTTGTAGGATGTATGCCGCTGTAATATGGGAAATTTCCCTGGAAACGGGGAGTAATAAAGGATTATCTTATCATAGTTTCAGCTGCAGACCTGTACCAGTTTAACGTCTATGACAGAAACAATCATTACCCTGGATGTGTTTCTGTGTTCTCATAATTCACCAGTGAAAGTTTTGCATTTTGAGTAAACTTCCAACAGTCAAATCATCTGGTTATCTTTGGAAGAGTACGACTGATAAGAATATTTCTCACTCGCTCTGGTACAGAAAAAAACAATTGCTGATGCAAAACACACTTTAAACTGCCTTTTATTAACTAGAAGACCTAATTCAACCACCTAAAAAGAGCAACAGCATTACACTTCATTCTCTGTAAAACTAGTTTCACCAACAAATGTAATTTTACTGAAAACACAGAACCTCTTTGAAAAAGTACCTCAGTTTTACTCAGTATTGTTCAGAACAAGAAACAATAACCAACAAATAAACTGAAACTATCACATGGTTCTTGGTTCAGCAGACATTTTTATGTGTCATTTTCAGTCAGTTTACAGAATATGAGGAGAGGGGGAAATTGCTGTGAGACAGTTTTGGTTGGAACGATTCAGAACTTGCTTGAGAATCTTTAAGTTTTTAATATTTCTTCAGGATCGCAGTAATTCAGTGACAGTTGGTGAAAGACAAGAACAAACTTAAGAACAAATTTGTTGCACTACGCCCCCTACAGTGTAACTCACCACTGGACAGTCTGACAGCCTGACACTGATTCTGGAGGCTGCCACAGATAGAAACCTGATTTCCTTCTCAGGATCATTCTAAGAATGACTTAACTCTGAAAGATCTACTTTTATCCTACAGCTATTCGTACAAGCATTTTCAAGAGGTTTCAAGACCATGACCTCTCACCTGTGTGAGTTCTCATGTGCTTATTTAAATTACAACTTTTGGTAAAACTTTTCCCACATATCTTACAAGAATACTTCTCACCTGTGTGAATACTCGTGTGAGCAGACAGACTACCACTATGAGCGAAACGTTTTCCACGTTTTACAAGAATACTTCTTCTCACCTGTGTGAATACTCATGTGAGCAGACAAACTACCGTTCTGAGTGAAACGTTTACCACATGTTTTGCAAGAATACGGCTTCTCACCTGTGTGAGTCCTCTTGTGGACCGTCAAAGCATCACCCCTTCTGAAACTTTTTCCACATGTGTCGCAAGAATGTGGCTTCTCACCCGTGTGAATTCTTATGTGATATTTAAGTGACGATATCTGACAGAATCTTTTCCCACAAAAGTTGCAAGCATATGGTTTCACACCTGTGTGAGTTTTCTGATGCCTCTTCATTTGGTACTTGTCTTTGAATTTTTTTCCACAGAAGTCACATTCTGTATCAGTTTTACACTGACTCTCAGATACAGGAGAGTCGTCTACCGTGTTGCCGTGACTGTTGTTGCTGTGAGGTCTCTTATCTGGGTTTGGCTCAGCATTTCCGCTTGATCCTGAGTCTACCAGCTTGCTTGCATCCAGACCTAGAGTTTCATCTACAGGAGAGTAATGAGAGGAGGGCAGGTCACTGTGTTGACTACTATCATCAATCTCTCGTTTCAGTACGAGCTGCTCTCCCTCCTGACTGGTACAGAGTTCCTCCTGATCCTCCTTCATCTGCAGATGCTCTTGGTCCAGACTTGTGTCCGTCTCCTGATTACAGAGCTGCTGGGTAGTAAGAACTTCTTCCTCCTTAAACACATGTTGCCGTGGGAGATCTGGAAGGACAACAGCACACAAGAAAAAACATGATTATTAAGATAGTAGGAAAACACACCTCTGAACAGATACTTTCAAGTTTGAACCATTAGCAGGGCCCCACTGTGCAAACATGTTGCTCACTAATGCAAGTAAAATTTTAACTGTGAAACTCGATAAATTATTTGAGTGCACCAGTGTGTGTCGCTCTTGGGTTCCGACATTAGTTAGTAAAGCTCAGTGTACAGAGCATTAAGGCAGCAGCGTGACACTTAAAAGACAGCACTAATAGTTTCATGATTTAACCTGATGACAGAACAGTAAGAGGCTGGAAAACTGACAAATACAGTTTTTAACCTAAAAATAAACTTACAGAGTAAAAAGTGGGTATAACACAGGACACCAACAATCCAATCCAACTTTATTTCTAAAGCACTTTAAAAACAACACTGTCGACCAAAGTGCTAACCATATGAAAACAAAATAAAATAAAAAATAAATAATATAGTGCGAGAATAAAAATAAGCCATAAGACACAGGTTGTACAATAAAAGTCAGCCATACACCAAGTTAAAAAAATGTGTTTTAAAAGAGATTTAAAAGCAGAGAATCAGCCAGTCTGATATTTGGTGGAAGCTCGTTCCACAGTGTAGGAGCAGCCACAGGAAAAGCACGATCTCTTCTCAGTTTCGTTTTGGTCTTTGGCACCACCAGTAAAGCCTGATCTGCCGACCTCAGTGAGTGAGATGGGATGTGGGGAACCAGCAGATCACACAAGTACAGGGGTGCCAAACCACGACGGTATTTAAAAATAAAAGAAGTTTAAAATCAATACGGAGGTGCACGGGGGGCCAGTGAAGGGATTGGAGGATGGGAGTTATGCGATTAAATTTTCGTAATCCTGTTAAAAGGCGAACGGCAGCGTTCTGAACCAGCTGTAGTCTCGACAGTGAGGTTTTGCTGAATCCCGAGTAAAGCGCGTTGCAATAATCTAAATGAGTGGTAATAAAAGCTTGGATCAAACTGATAAATGTTCAACACCAGCAAGCAGGCAAAAGCCCAAAAACTAGCAAGAAGCCAAGACAAAAACAGAATTCTTACATTCAAATAATCCTACAAATCTATGTAATAACCCATTAGCAAACCAAAATACTTCTGCTACACGAGACTAACTGAGTGAAGTAATCTTTGGCTTTGTCTTGTTACTAAATAACTGGGACCAAAGACATTTTTCCAGTTTATAGAGCATGACATTTAAAATCATAACAACACTGTATGTATGTGTTTGCTACATCTAACATTTTTGTTTAGATATCGAACTTTGACTGTATGTGTATGATAATACGATTTATGAATGTTTTAATGTGTTAAATAAAGAGAGTCTCTTTTCCAATCATCCTATAATCTTTGAAATATATTATTATTTTGACGCAATAACAACAATTCATTTAATTAACAATTGTTTTGGTCCTTGCAGATATGTCAGCAGCTAAACTGCGGATGTTTTGGGTACAGAACAGTAGAAATAATGCAGAGACGTGAGAGCAGCTGCAAAAGAGGGTTTTTTTAATTTAATGACCCATATTAACAACAGCGCCAAGATCCGTGACTTTACTGTACTCATCAGCGGCCATAGGTGTACAGACGTCAGTGTCAGAAACCTAAAAAATACAATAAACCTAAATCGCACTGCACGTGAATCAAAAGCACGTTGCATGACAGCATTTTGTGAGTAGCCTCAACAATGATTCAGCCGTGTTGTCAACAAAAAAAAAAAAGCACATCGGGAATGAAAACTTGCGTTAAAGTGAATTGGCTGGTAGGCAAAACAACTGGCATTGCCGCGCTGCTCCCTCTGGTAGTAAACCACCAGTCACATAATTTTGCCATATACCAAACCCGAGTCTGCCATAAGCCACTGCTGAATGACATATGGAAGAACCGCTCTGCCATATGTCATTGCCACCTTGTGGCCGGTGTTCAAGATTAACTGGTGATCCGATCAACTGGTGATATTCAGTGAGGAAGACAGCTGTTACAACGGCAATACATAGCATAGGTGACTGTGTTGATGCCTGTTCAAAACACACAAATGTCAATAAACTGTTCCAAAATGTTCTTGTTGCAGCTTTAACATTGTTGTTATTGCTCTGTTTGGACTCACGGGTGTTCAGTCTACCAGTAAAATACTCGGTTTAATGAGGACTTCCGCCTAACGGAGAGGAAATATCGCTTCGCTGCGGTAGAGCGTGACAATCTCCACCAGATTAACTGGTGACAGTCTGTGGCCTCAGTCCGACGGTCAGACAGAAACAGCAAGAGAAGTTCTAATACCGTTTCCAAAGCTTACTACGATAAACCAGTCGGACCTGAGTTGTTCTACTTTTAAACAGATTTTAAGTAAAACAATGACATCATATAAACCATCTGACCGCATTCTAACCAGAGGTTTCACATTCCAGCCTTCAGAACGTCGATATCCTTCATCTATTTTCCCCCGTTATTCAGGATTTATTTATTTTACTGGGGCATTGCAAGTTATAATCAACATTGTATTCTATAGAATCAATGCATTGTGACTTTATGGAACACAAAATTAAAGGTATTTTTACTTCTAAAGACCTAGAACAATAATATAGACGAGGATGTTTATTCTACAAAACCTTAACGAGCCCATCCTTGAACTATATAGCTAGCTGCTGTTTCAAACAAGATCTCACAACTCAAGACGTGAAACAATAAAATAAGAATGAATAAAAACAGACCAAATAAGATCATCTTGCGGAATTGTTCTACCATAAGTTCCATCTGCAGATTCCCTCTCAGACTAAAAACTGCCTCTTCACTGAACACCTTTACTCTTATATATACTTATGACTACCAATAGCTGTGAATACCCCCATTTTATTAGCTTTATTTGACAGGTAAATAGAGAGACGGACGGAAAAGTAGGGAAAAAACCTACAGCAGGAAGCCGTGAGCTGGAGTTGAACCCGATCCACTGCATCGGGTTTATAGATCTCCTGTTGAGTCAGCTGAGCTAACGTCCCAGTGTATGTGATATACTGAAAGGAATCGGTGTCTTTTCTCAATGACATGTCAGTTTAGAGTAGTATGACACAACAAAGTTCTGCTGCTGGTTTGAACATGAATGTCCTGTGAATTTTGCTAAACTGCTGCATTTCAAATCCAATACGTTAAAATACTGCTGGGCTGTTAAAGTAAAATTTTGACGTTTGTGTTATTTAAATAAGACAGTGTAGCTACAATGTAATCTAAACCTGCCAATACTGTATCAATATATTGATGTTATACTGCAACACTTCGGCATTCTGTTATCACACAGCTTGGTGAACTTCTTGTTAAATAACGTGTACATCGTGTCTTGGTCTCCTGTCTGCTGCTTTAACAGGTTTTGACAGTGATCACAGGTCCACTAGTTCCAACCGCGGTTACGTAGTTTTCTTTCTTGTTGCCTGACAGCGCATGACTCTTACGATGAGAATGCGACTTATTTCCAGATATTTTTGTCAGGACCAAAATGAATAAAACAGCAGAAATCTCATTTTTAGGAGCGAAGTTGTTCCATTGTTTATTTCCTGGTTAGTCGGTAAGGGGTCCTGAAAAGCCACGCCTACGAAACATCTGTCTCAGAAACGCTGAAATCACCAGTTGATCGGATCACCAGTTAATCTAGAACACCGGCCAAAAGCCTTTTTGGGATCTCGGCGTCTCTCCATATTAAACCAGCTCTATTTGATCCTCAATGTTTCAGTGCAACTCAGAGCTCTGGTTAGGATCCTACATGAGTCTTATTCATTATTTAGTTCATTCAGACCATCACAGTTGTACATACCTGCTGTGTGTTGTGGTATCTGTGGTTTCCAGATGTTATCCAGCAGTCTGCGCTGACGGTCGATCTCCTCCTCGTACCAGACGATAGTTTTTTCAAACTCTGAGAATATTTCTTCTGCAGCAGCAGTTAGTCGCTCGTTTATAAAAAGTCTCAATGTTGAAGACATTTTTAGTTTCACTACTGAAGTGTTCACCTGCGACACCAACCACAAAACCGTCCTGAAGAAGGTCCCCACACCGGCTAAGCTAACGCTGCTGGGATCAATGGGATCTTTTCAGGGTTTACTTCCGCCTGGTGTCACACTGTGAAGGTCCGGCAGAGCACAATGGTAAGCCCATTTTTCTGGCATCAGATCAGCTTTAGTAGCTCCAGGTAAAACTGATCTCAATCGCGCGACATGAAGGGGAGAGTTTTGGAGGATTTGACACTGATTTTTATGTTTCTCTTTCTGTTTATGAGAAAAGAGAAGAGCATTTTTTTCCTTATTTATCCCTTGTGATCCTCCTTTAATACTGCCAGGACTCTAATATGCCCAGCTCCAGGTTGCTAGGTTTTTCTTCTGTCCGCTGCATCTTTATACATTTTCTCTCTTAAAAAACGTATTTTGTACCTTATTAGAAAATTGCTATTATTTCTGCATAAAGTAAGAACACATAACTACATGAACAAAGAATAAATATGACTCCATCAATATGACTCCTCAATATATGACTCCACTCCATTGTTTGTATCTTCAAGGTATCTGAGGTTCAAACCTTCATGCTGCTTCCTCCCATTATTATTATTTTTTCCCCCTTTATTGATAAATTGTTTAACATAACTTTGTGGAACACAATCTCAATGGCATTTGGTAAGAAACAGAATTAAAGTAAAGTAAAAAAAAGAATAAAAAAACATAAAGGAAATGAATACATCAGGATAAAACAGAGCTCTAGCTTATTTTGCAGATTGTAATTTTCAATCAAGTTGAACAGTTTCATTGCGTGCTCAGTTTTCATTTTTTTAAGGGCTTTGTTGAAAGATAGAAATTCCTCATGAAACACATAAAACCTAGGATTTACCATCGTGTATTTGCGTTTATGTATATTAAATTTCCCGGGAATGAGAATATTGTTAATCAGGAAGTCATAGTCCTTGTTTTCTGATACAAAACCATAAACAACATCTTTCTGAAGAAAGGGTTCAAGTAGAATATTGGTGTGAAGCCAGTCATGTATATCAGTCCAAAGTGCTTCTGTGAACATACACAGAAAGAACAGATGATCTGTAGTTTCTATTCCCCCACAAAATACACAGTTCTTTGTGTCAAATCCAAATCGTTGATGTAAAAAGTCATTCGAGGGATACACACCATTCAAAATTTTAAAATGCAATTCTTTAGCTTTCGGAGTGATAGGATATTTTAGATACTTAGAACGCAAAGAGTGTATGATGTCCCAGGAAAATACATGAGCAATAGTGTTTTGGAATGATAGCATTGGATATGAGATTTTATCATACATTTTCCTAATTGTTTTGTTAGGGGTTTTGGTGCAGATGAAATCACACTCACCCACAAAAAGACGAGGAAGACAGGGAGTGACATCCGTGGAATTTGAAAGGATGCCTCTAATTAGACCTAAAAAGGAGGCAGGAATTGCTTTGGTAATAGAAGTGAAGGATTTATGATTGATATTTAGGTTATATTTCAAACAAAAGTTTTCGTGAGACTTCTTACATCCTTCTCCACCAACAAAATGAATTACGGACCAGGGGCCTCATTTATAAAGCTTGCGTACGCACAAAACAGGGCTAGAAAGTGGTGTAAATCACAACCTTTGCGTAGAAAGTGGTGTACACTGTGTACGTTGTGATTTCCAAAAACAAACTTGGCGTGAGAATGTGCGCACCGGTGCGCCAACTTTGATGCTTGCTTACGCACATTTTGGAGACAGAGGGAACGGCAGTGCCGGAGGGTGAAGTGGTGAATTGAAACCAGACTGATCTCAAACCTTTATTGTCATTTCATATTAGACTTGTAGAGCCGGATAATCATAAACCCTCATTGTTGTAGATGTTCGTATAGTGCGCCATTCGGCCTACGACTGTATTTGCAGAACTATGTTCATATATCAAACTTCCATCTTCAAATGATATAATAGAGCGGTGAGTGGCACTGATTGATTGCTAATTTGGAAAAGGCCTGTGACAATCAGTCCAATCGCTGATCGAGCGGATAAATAGCGGGTGACAGCCGTGTGCAATGTGGCACAATGGATGTGCTGGCATTGCTGGAAGATCATGTTAAGAATGGAGAGAGTTTTTAGGGATCACAGGGATTTCCTGGTCCATGATGATGACTGGCTAATAAGCTGATTCAGATTCCCCAGAGCAGTGCTCTTGGATCTATGTGCTGAACTGGGCCGTCTTAGACAGACCCACCCACCGAAACCACGCCATCCAGGTACAGACACAGGAGCTGATGACTCGGGGGTTTCTGGCGACACCGGCTCCTTCCAGCGGGAACTGGCCGACAGGTATGTGTTTTATATGAAGAATATATGAGGTTACATTTGCTGTCTACATCCTATCTGGGTCTGATATACAGTTACATGATGTCCTTTAGGTCTGGGATATCACAACCAGCGCAATAATACCAGCTGTTTTGGATGACAATATAAACATGACCAGTCAGTACATCAGGTTTCCTTACACTGTGGGTGAACAGGCCGACATTAAACGGCAATTTGCAGCAATGTCCGGTTTCCCAAATGTAATCGGCGTAACTGACTGCACTCATGTTGCTGTAAGGGCTCCGAGTGAAAATGAATTTGTCTACGTGAACCAAAAAAATGTACATTCAATCAATGTACAAATTATTTGTACATCGGACATCCATCCATCCTCTCTACACCGCTTTATCCTCACTAGGGTCGCGGGGGGTGCTGGAGCCTATCCCAGCTGACTCGGGCGAAGGCAGGGGACACCCTGGACAGGTCGCCAGTCTGTCACATCGGACATGATCATAACAAATTTAGTGGCAGGGTAGCCTGAGTCAACACATGATTCATTCATCCTGACACACAGCAGTGAAAAGACTGCAGGGGGCGCTGTGTAAAATGCCGTGGATCAGCAGCTTAATTATATGCAGATACATTCATAAGTTACTTTGCATTGACCATTCATGGTAAAATGTGGGTGTGTTGTGGGCGGAATGTGAGGTGGATCCACCTGTGCAATCTTCCAGCTGGTGTGTGATTTATCAAGAAATTGCGTGCAGCTGTGCTTACACACAGTTTTAGAAATCAGGGGCGAAGGGTGTACGCGCATTTCAGATTTTCGGCATACGCAAACTTTTAGTATGGATCCTACGCAATGTTTTATAAATGAGGCCCCAGATGTTTTTATCCATCAAATTCTTATTGCACAATGACTTGTTTTTGATCACAATATATCTATTGTTCCATATCGGTGTGTTGTGTGGAGTGAAATTATGATTGTACAATATCTTCCAATAAAAGAGAACTTGTTGGTGAAGGAGGGATAGATTAACAGGTAAACTTTGAATGGTGAAGTCACATCTTAATAAAAAATTGATACCTCCTAACTTCTAGAAAACTTCTCTGGGAATATGAAACCAAAAACTGTTGTTGCTTAAAAGGGATTTTAACCAATTCATTTTCAGGGTTCCATTCATGAAATCAAAGTCTATGGCTTGCAAACCTCCATTTTCATTTTCTTTGGTCATATCTGCTTTTTTTAAAAAAAATATATAGTTTTATTCAATTTTTCACATTTAAAATTCCAAACATGAACACAAACACTGCCAGTGGAAAAGTATCTTCACATAGAATTTTAAAAAATGAATGCATACAATCCACATAGTACAAATACAAGAGTTCCAGCAGTCCAAAGTGAGCAGACTAGACAGTTCAGTCCCCTTCGGCTTGATATGATCAACAAAGGGACCCCAGATTGTTTTAAATTTATCTTGAGTATCAGACAGACCATACCGGATCTCTTCAAGATATAAACAAGACATCATATCGTTCAGCCATTTATAATAACTAGGAGGCGTAGTGGACTTCCATCCATTCTCTATACACCGCTTTATCCTCACTAGGGTCATGGGGGGTGCTGGAGTCTATCCCAGCTGACTCCGGCGAAGCCAGGGGACACCCTGGACAGGTCACCAGTCTGTCACAGGGCTAGTAGTGGACTTCCATTCTCTCAAAATGACCCTCTTTGCAATAGTCATGCCAAACATGATGGCTTGCTGAGCTGACTGGGAGCATGACACAGTTTGATCTGAACAGCCAAGTATCACCGTTAAAACATCTGGTGTTATGGTCTTCTTATATACCGTACTGTACAATTGAAAAATTTCAGACCAGATGTTTTTAAGCAAGGGACAGAAAAAGAATAAATGCCCTAATGTACCATTACTCACTTTGCATTTGAAATGGAAGGAAAAAGTCTATTAAGCCTAGTCTTAGAATAATGTAAGCGATGTACAACTTTAAACTGTATAAGCTGAAGTCTGGCATTTATTGAACATGAATTTATACCTCTTAAGGCTCTGTCCCATAGATCAACTGAGATCTCTACCCCCACATCTCTTGTCCAAGCCTCATTAACATGATTTGATGAAGTTGGTTTTGAAAAAAGACTGACGAATTGTGAAACCAAATGCTTGGAGGTTTCCTCAAAAACTCGTAAAAATTATGTTGTATTGATAATTTGTCAAAATGAGTAAGGGAGTGTCTCACAAAATGTCTAATCTGCAAATACCTAAAGAAATGACCATGTGGGAGACTAAACTTTGTCTGCAATTGCCTAAATGATGCAAATTCATTACCTCCGCCAGGAGGTTATGTAATCACCGGAGTTTGTTTGTCTGTTTGTCCTTTAACAGCATAACTCAAAAAGTTACGGACGGATTTTCACCAAATTTTTCAAAGAGCAAAAGTAACAATCGATTAGATTTTGGAGGTGATCCGGATCACCGTCTGGATCCAGGATTTTTTTTGAAGGACTCTGTACAATTGAGAGATGCCAAAACCGGTGTTTTGGCGCGATTTCGGAACAAGATTTGCTTCCTAGCGTCCTGAGATTTGGATACAGACCACAACAAAGAGCGATCGCCAGGTAATGTGGAGGTTTGCATTCACTTCTCATCTCTAGTATGTTGTGGGACACTCATTGAGACTATCTGAGCCGGTCAGTGTGGAGCAAAAGCACGTTAGGGCGGACTTTGACGCGGGGGGGCCAGCTGCCCCATACTTTTCGCTAGCCGAGCTGCTAGCCGAGCTGCTAGCTGAGCTGCTAGCTGAGCTGCTAAGCTGCCTGCCTGGCTAAATACTGGAGCTATGTCGAAAATTCATTTCTCCATCACTCACATGTATGAAATTACATATGGAAGCAGACCCCAGGTTGAAAAAAAAACGAAGTTCCCCTTTAAATAGAAGCACCCGCTGCATCGACCAGCATGTATGGAAAATCCTTCATCATCCGGTGTTCTACAAACATCAAACTAACAAAAAGAAAGTTTCAGATTTCATTCTTTCAACATTTTTTCTGCACAAATTTTTAAGATGCATAGAAATGAAAACCTGCATGTGTACATTCACAAAAGGACTTGATTTAAAGTTAAAACAGATTGTAATTTTTTTTTAAAGTGTAATAAGTGCTTTGAGGAGGAATACTCATATGAACCTTTTTCATGATACTGGCTTTTTAATGGTGCCTTAACTCGGTTTTGTTTTTTAATGATGATACATAGTGCCCAATTCTTTACTTTGAAAATAGAAGATGAATGTGTTGAGTCTCTAGCAGATTTTACGTCTATGTAGAGTATCTGGTCTAATGAGATTTACATACAAAAATAAGCAGTGAGATCTTCATTTTTTGTGTCTTTACAAAGAAAATAAAAGCCTCCCCAATTTGAAAAACGGTTTACCTGGTAAGTCTGACTCAGTTTTATATAATAAAAATGTGATAAATAGAAAAACAGTCCCTCAGCACTGTTTGTCCACTTCCCCTTAACTTTTTCCTTCAGTCAGAAGCTAACTTTAGCATTGTCTAGTAATACAGATCTTGTATCGGAAACCTCTGCAAATGAATTACTGGTAATATTACAATTCTAATTCCTAACACTGTTAACTTATCAATGGGTCATTCCACCCAACCCCCTCAGCTGATTGTTACTGTACACTAACTTTAGTATATTTAATAAGCCATGCTAATTTCTACCTTCACATGATGAATATTTACAGAGCTACGTGAATTATTCCAGCATTACTGAGCCTCTGAACTTCATCAGTACAGCAGATGGACACATGAAGTTCTCAGGGCTCAAAAACACATCAGAGTTCCCTTAAAAACTGCAACCAGATCAATTTTACATCCAATCCAAGAGTCAGAATATAAAGCTAAAATCTGCTTTGTGTCCAGCACAATTTCTTCTATAACCAACTTTGAGCATCAATATTATGAAAATATCATAGTTTCAACTGCAGACCTGTACCAGTTTAACATCTCTTACATAGAAACAACCATTATTACCCTGGATGCGTTTCTGTGTTCTGGTAATTCACCAGTGAAACTTTTGCATTTTGAGTAAACTATCAACAGTCGTATCATCCGGTTATCTTTGGAAGAGTTCGACTGATAAGAATATTTCTCACTAGCTCTGGTACAGAAAAAACAACAGTTTCTGCAAAGTTTTTGATGCAAAACACACTTTAAACTGCCTTTTATTAACTAGAAGACCTAATTCAACCACTTAGAGAGAGCAACAGTTCATTCTCTGTAAAACTACTTTCACCTACAAATGTCATTTCACTGAAAACACAGAACCTCTTTGAAAAAGCACCTGACTCAGTATTGTTCAGGACAAGAACCAATAATCAACAAATAAACTGAAACTATCACATGGTTCTTGGTTCAGCAGACATTTTTATGTGTCATTTTCAGTCAGTTTACAGAATATGAGGAGAGGGGGAAATTGCTGTGAGACAGTTTTGGTTGGAACGATTCAGAACTTGCTGGAGAATCTTTAAGTTTTTAATATTTCTTCAGGATCACAGTAATTCAGTGACAGGTGGTGAAAGACAAGAACAAACTTAAGAACAAATTTGTTGCACTACGCCCCCTACAGTGTAACTCACCACTGGACAGTCTGACAGCCTGACACTGATTCTGGAGGCTGCCACAGATAGAAACCTGATTTCCTTCTCAGGATCATTCTAAGAATGACTTAACTCTGAAAGATCTACTTTTATCCTACAGCTACTCTAGTATTTTCAAGAGGTTTCAAGACCATGACCTCTCACCTGTGTGAGTTCTCATGTGCGTATTTAAATTACCACTTTTAGTAAAACTTTTCCCACATATCCTACAAGAATACTTCTTCTCACCTGTGTGAATACTCATGTGAGCAGACAAACTACCATTCTGAGTGAAACGTTTACCACATGTTTTGCAAGAATACGGCTTCTCACCTGTGTGAGTCCTCTTGTGGACCGTCAAACCATCACTAGTTCTGAAACTTTTTCCACATGTGTCACAAGAATGTGGCTTCTCACCCGTGTGAATTCTTATGTGATATTTAAGTGACGATATCTGACAGAATCTTTTCCCACAAAAGTTGCAAGCATATGGTTTCACACCTGTGTGAGTTCTCTGATGCCTCTTCATTTGGTACTTGTCTTTGAAATTTTTTCCACAGAAGTCACATTCTGTATCAGTTTTACACTGACTCTTGGATACAGGAGAGTCGTCTACCATGTTGCTGTGACTGTTGTTGCTGTGAGGTCTCTTATCCGAGTTTGGCTCAGCATTTCCGCTTGATCCTGAGTCTATCAGCTTGCTTGCATCCAGACCTAGAGTTTCATCTACAGGAGAGTAATGAGAGGAGGGCAGGTCACTGTGTTGACTACTATCATCAATCTCTCGTTTCAGTACGAGCTGCTCTCCCTCCTGACTGGTACAGAGTTCCTCCTGCTCATCTTTAATTTGTGAAGGCTGTGGGTCCTTTTGGTTCAGACCAGTGCAGAGTTCCTCCTGTTCCTCTTTCATCTGCAGATGCTCTTGGTCGTCCACGTCCAGACTTGAGTTCTTCTCCTGATTACAGAGCTGCTGGGTAGTGAGAACTTCCTCCTTAAACACATGCTGCCGTGGGAGATCTGGAAGGACGACGGTGCACAAGACAAACATAATAAGGTAGAATGAATACACACCTCTGAACAGATGCTTTCTGGTTTGAACCATTAGAAGGGCCTTACTGTGCAAACGTGTCGCTCACTAATGCAAATAAAATTTCAATTGTGAAATTCGATCAATTATTTCAGTGCACCAGTGTGTGTCGCTCCTGTTAGCAAAGCTCAGTGTACAGAGCATTAAGGCAGCAGCGTCACACTTAAAGACAGTGCTAATAGTTTCATGATTTAACCTGATGACAGAACAGTAAGAAGCTGGAAAACTGAGAAATACAACCAATCAGATCAATCAAAATCCAGCAAATTTCACTGGATTTTGGTTGATTTTTATGTGAATGTCCTTAAAGAAAATATTAGAAGTTTTACTGACATACATGTAATCATTTTAGATATATTTAGGATTTTTTGCGAAGATTTTTACTCATTTCTTTGATAATACAGCGCCCTCTCTAATTATTGGCACCCCTGGTTAAGATGTGTTCTTTAGCTTCTAATAAATTCTGTTTTATGATTTATGATTTTATTGGAAAATCCAACCTTTAATTCAAATGCATTTATTCAGTGGGGGGAGGGAAATCACACATTAAGAAATATGAGAGCAGTGTAGGATCTCCCCTGATGCCATTTAGACACCGGTGGGGTGGACGTGCAGATGAGAAGAGGAGAGACCTGTCACCTAATCATATTTAACACGAAAACATGTCCACAGTTCGCTACTTAATCACATTAAACCCGAAAAACAGTAGAAAACAACAAAAAAACAGTAAACGTACAACAGAAAAGCCGTCAAGCGGCCACAGAGTGAAACGTACGGCGCACGCGTTCACGTGAAAATACTACAACAATCCACATTTTCCACCACACAAGGTGGTTGGTCATCCAGCAACATGAACTCGACAATTTTCTCTGTTACATTTTGGCGTTGGAGCGAGTTTTGTACTCTTCTGTAGTGCTTCCTGCAACGATGGCTGCCGCAGTTCACTTTTTTTTTTGCACTCGCCTGTAAAAAGTCTCCGTACTGCTTCCATGATGCTTCTGCAAATGCTTTATTAAGTTCGTTGTGTTAAAATGTCCGGTTTTGCTGCCACCCCTTGAGACACTCATTTTGCAAACGTTGCACTCAGCTATTTTACTTTTCTCCTCCGTTCGCATATACGGCAGACATGACCAGCTGTGCAGCCGGCTTCTGTTCACTCTATGCTCACGTGACGAAAACACGGGCACATGGCAACCATGGCAACAGCTCGTCTGTGTCAGTTGTTAGGAAATAACTATCTGCCCCTGACAGCGACGTCTGAACCTCATCTCTAACTTTTATATACAAACTTGGCATCGCCGTTTGTATGTGAAATGTTTCCGTCCAGGCAGCTTGTACTGCGCATCTGGGACCTTTACCATGTACTTAAAGGACTTTTTTTCCACCGTGTGGAAAGAGACCATTTCCTTCACCAGGTATTTTGTCACAGCATCAGTGCAGATTTTCTGACGGACACTGTCCCTCTTGTACTTTGTGCCTTGGCGAAGGCCCCCATTATTGTCGGCTGCGTGTAACTGGCGGTTGACTTTGTTGTTGTTGGTCCTGCATCGGTGTCAGTGGGAGGCTTTGAAACTGTTGCACTGAGTGAACTCGGAGCCAAATTCATCCTCGCAGCAGTGAGTGGGTGGTTGATTCGGAGATGCGTCCTTAGGTTAGAGGTGTTTCCATCTCTTGCGATCACCTTTTGATTGCATAATTTACAAATTGCTTCATCAGTATTTACCGGCTCTCCTTTCTCGTTTGCCTGGAACCCGAAATACTCCCAAACTGCAGAAGTTGTGTTCTTTTTTGACACCAAGTCACTCCGTGCGGGATCTGCCATCTTCCCCCTCCTCAACCACAACCACACATAAGTGCTACTGGACATAGAATCAATTTTAGGCATTAAATGACATATTTAATCCTTATCTCCTGTATAAGAGCATTGCATTTTTTTCATGACGGTATTGGAACTGATACCGCTGCTATTTTTAAACACCGGCAGTATACGGTATTACCGTAATCCCACCCAAGCCTAATGGATGAATGGATGGATTATGTTATTAGTAATACAAAAATACCCCTTGGTACTGTGTGTTGTGCAACAACCACAGTTGAAGAGGCTGTACACAAGTTAGGCTCTTATCAGATATAAGACGGGTTTGGTATGGGGTAAGGATCCAATACTGTTTCAAAACTAATTCCAGAAAAACTGTCTATTGTTTTGAATTTGTTTTGTTGTGACATTTTTTTTTTAAAACAGATAAAATGATCACCCACTGTTTTTAGGGACTCAGTTTTATTACATTTGGGTTGTTTATTGCCATATGATGTTGTGTACAATATTTAGTGTGTGCTTGTATGTGAAGTTTATGGATTGCGTAAACTAGCTTTGATGGCACTTTTCTTGATGTATGTGGTATATTTTATATAACACACAGGAAAAATGGCATAGGGGCATAGTGCACTTGTTTGTCCAAACACATAGTTCTGTATAGTAATGGAATTTACAATCAGCAGGACCCATGCTGGTCAGACCGTCAGGTTTTTTTACCTCCAAGTATTGTCTGTACAGTCCGTAACTAAAAAAAATATTACTCTCAGTTTAACATCATGGTATAAATGAATCAATTACCACTGAAACTTTGCAAGAAGGTGTCTTATCATCTTTCTTCTCAATCATCATTACTTGAGGGGACAGTCTAAACAGTTTGTTTGGTACATTGGTGTTATCTGATACTCTTTGGTAAGGATTATAAATTCCATTACTATACTGAATTATGTGTTTGGACAAACATGTTATTGAATTCTATTACTAATAAAATAATTATAAAAACATAAAAATCCTTAAAATTCTTATTTTCAATTTAGCAACAAACAAAGAGTTGTAGTATGACCAGCAGGAGACAATGGAAGGCTCCAGTGACTTTGGTGACTCTACAGTGTGTAAGAGCGATGCCGGAAGTCCGAATCTGTGAATATCTTTCCAACTTTACCTAACTGCAGCTCTGTTTGATGCTAAATGTTCCAGTGCAACTCAGAGCTCAGGTTATTGTCCTACATGTGTCACATTCATTATTTAGTTCATTCAGACCATCACAGTTGTACATACCTGCTGTGTGTTGTGTTATCTGTGGTTTCCAGATAACATCCAGCAGTCTGCGCTGACGGTCGATCTCCTCCTCGTACCGGACGATGGCTTTTTCAAACTCTAAGAATATTTCTTCTGCAGCAGCAGTTAGTCGCTCGTTTATAAAATGTCTCAATGTTGAAGACATTTTTAGTTTAACTACTGAAATATTCACCTGCGACACCAACAACAAAACCGTCCTGAAGAACGTCCCCACACATCTAACGCTGCCGGTATCTTTTAATTGTGTACTTCCGCCTGGTGTCACACTGTGAAGGTCCGGCAGAAAACTATAGTGACTTTACCTCAGTCCCGTGCGTCTTTTTTTTCTCTCTCTCTTAAAAAACATAAATTGTAACTTATTAGAAAATTGTTATTATTGATGCTTAAATCAAGAATACACAAATAAATAAACAAATGATAAATATATTTATGATAAAAGTGAAAGAAAGTTAATAATGTTTTGTTTACATGTTTCAGTCTGATAGTGATTAGCGCTAAAATACTGGACATTTACATCTAAACAATACTATCTATAACATTTGTAAAATTACCGTCATTAGTTTGTGCAATTTTAATTTCCAGAGCATGTGTTGCATTTCATTTTATGTGCAATATCTCAAATTTTTCTTTCTCAGAGGTAACATTTCAGTGTAATGTGTAATATTTCCCTTTAGTACATTCTTAAGTCCTTGGGGCATTCAGATTCATTCTTCATATTTCTGTAATTGGTCTGTTTTTGCTCATATAGAGAGTTATATTTTCATGTGTGATATTACCTGAATATCGTTACCAGTGTGTACTTTATAGCCTACTCTTCTATTCTGACCTTATTTTATCCAGTGATTTTACTTCACTAATGTATTGAATTTTATTGCTTTCCTATTTTTCATTAACCCCTTTTGTTATGTTATTTGTTTTTTTCTGAACAATTTCTGCCACAAGAAATTTCCTTCAGGATTAATAAACATTGTCGCTTATTTGTCTTAACAACAAGAAGAACTTCTTCAGAACACTGTTAATATTTTATCTCACTAACCTGCTCTCTTTGTGCCTATCTCATGTATGTAAGTGTCAATAAATCTGTATTTATTTTGCACCACATTTTGGTTCAAATTATTGAAATCTCCTCCAGTAACTCGTGCTTTATTAAATGCACGTCTCTTTTATTTAGTGTAAATAATTTGAGAAGAGACAACGGTCCGTGTTAAATTGTGCTCATACTTGGATAATGAAGCTGATTCTGAAAACTATTAATTAATGATTAAGCGTGCAGTTGCAACTAATAAGTTAATCTAGTAAAAATACTTAAATCGAAGAGGCAGAGGCTGTGAAGGGTAAATTTGCTGCAGTTCCGGTTTTTGTCCACCAGGAGGCGCGTCGAAGTAAACAGACGGCAACGTCACGGCTTTACTTCCGGGTGGATGCAGCTGGAAGACAGTTGTGTTGTTGGTGTCACAGGTGGATATGTCAGTAGTTGAAGTAAAAATGTGTTCAGCTTTGAGACATTTTATAAACGTGAGATTAACTGCTGCTGCTGAAGAAATATTCTCAGAGTTTGAGAAAACCATCGTCCGGTACGAGGAGGAGATCGACCGTCAGCGCAGACTGCTGGATAACATCTGGAAACCACAGATAACACAACACACAGCAGGTATGTAGAGCTGAGATGGTCTGAATGAAGTAAATAATGAATGCGACTCATGTAAAGCAATGACCAGAGCTCATGGTGCCTCAGACAGAAATGAAAGTCAGTTCTCAGATAATTCTGCAGTACAGAACAGCACCTCATTATCAGTTTATTAGACCTCACAACCAGCTGTTTTTTTATGTACGATAACTCTAGTATATTTAATACGGCCATGCAAAGTTTTACCCTCATACTATGAACGTTTTCAGAGTTACAGACCCTTGAACTATGTAAAAGTTTATGGACTTTTTCCAGCATTTCTGAGCCTCAGAGCTTCATCAGCAGATAGACGAGTGAAGTTTTCAGGGCTGAACAACACATCTGAGTTCTGCGAAAAACTGTGACCAAATCATTTTACATCCACTCCAGGTGTCACAGTCTAAACACACAATCAGTTTTTTGTTCAGCACCATTTTTTTCTAGAACCAAATCTGAGCTTTAATATCTATAAATATGGGATATATCATAGAAACACATTCACGGCCTGGATGTGTTTTCTGATCAATTATGGAGTCATCTTCAGTAGTGCATTTTTGGTTAACTTTCACAGGTATATCCCATGTGTACAAACTGACAACACAACAGCCGACGCCATCAGTGTACAATTTGAAAAACTCTTAAACAAGCACTGAATGCTTCAGATTAGTGTAATCAACATGATTTGTCCAAACTATGGTATAAAACGTGAATGCTGATGTTGTTTCTCTATTTCACAGACAAAAGCTATGTTTATGACTATATTAAAGGAAGAAATCGTGACAATAAGCTGATCATGGTATCAAATGTAGATAGAAATGTTCCTTTCATTGTCTATAATTGTTCTGACTAACTACCTGTCACACATGCTGATATTTACTTTGAAATTTACTTGAAATGCACTTTGTAAAGTTTACTCTTGTGGATTATCGACAAAACAGAAACACATCCAGGGATTGTTTGTTTCTCTGACTTTATGTCATAGATGTTAAACTCAACAGTATATATGCCTGAAACTATGACACTGATGCTCAAAGTTGGTTAGAGCAAAAATGCTTGCCAGGTGGTTTAATTAAACCTGCTAGTTTTAAAAAATGTGTTTTGAAGTGTATTATACAGTAAATAAATAAATTTTGCCAATTAAAGCTTCATTTATCTGGTGATTTTCCTCTAATTATTTTTCTGTATCAAGGCAAATGTGGAATAGATTTATCTATAGTACTCTCCAGAAATGATCCTTTGGGTTGTCTCAACCAAAAGACATGACCGACCGACTTTTTAGTTTTCTCCATGAATCATCACAAAACAGGTAACGCAGTCAGGGTACTAATTGTTTCTGCGACTCTATGTCATAGACATTCAATTATTTTTTTCTGCTGCTGTGTGTTGCTGCAGGTATTATTGTAGTGAAAGGAAATAATCTCATGCATAGTCAGATATTAGTGGGTGGATTCAAGGTTACATATGATGAAAATTAATTTTTATTGTGTTTTTCTTTTTTGATGTAAACTAAAATCTGGTTTAATGGTTTAAACAGGAACATATTTCTCAGACCAAAATGTGTTTTTCTATTGTCACATTAGTAATGTTTTTCTTGTGTCTCACTGTCCATCCAGACGTCCCACGGCAGCATGTCTGTAAGGAGGAGGAGGTTCTCGCTGAACAGCATCACTGTAACCAAAATAGGAACTTCAGTTGGGACCAGGAGGACTCAGAGTCTCCACTATTTAAAGAAGAACAGACAGAACTCTGCACCAGTCTTGACCAGGTGGAACCAGAACCTTTACAAATTGAAGAGGAACATGAGGAACTCTGCAGCAGTCACAAAGTAGAGCAGCTTGTAGTGAAGCTGGAGACTGATGTCTGTATGGTGATTCCTACTTGCGAGGAAAGTAACGACAGTGAACCAGAACCAAGCAGTTACCAGGTTCTCCCCCACACCTCCTCTGTAGGTGAGGGCACAGATCAGACAGGAAGCAAATGTGTAAAATCAGCATCAGTTAGAACTGTAGAGCTGAAGCCAAAGAATGGACATGACAGCAACAGCAGTCACAGTAACAGTGTGGACAACTCCCCCATATCAGAAAGTCACTGTGATACTGACAAAGAGAAAAAGTCTGTAAAATGTGAAGTTTGTGGAAAAGGCTTTAAGTACAGGTCAGAAATGAAGAAACACCACAGAACCCACACAGGTGAGAAACCGTACCTTTGTAACACTTGTGGAAAAAGATTTTCTGCATCATCTGCATTTAAAAAGCATAAACTGATACACACGGCTGAAAAACCGTATGCGTGTAACTATTGTGGAAAAGGTTTTACTGACTCGACAGCATTTAAAAAACATACAGCAATCCACACAGGTGAGACACCGTATTCTTGCAAAATATGTGGTAAATTCGTCTCAAGTAATGCGATTTTGCTGGCCCACATAAGAACCCACACAGGGGAGAAGCCTTATGTTTGCAAAGCCTGCAGAAAAAGGTTCAATTCCATGTCAGCACTTAAAACACACATGAGAATCCACACAGGTGAGAAGCCGTACCTTTGTAACATGTGTGGGAAAAGATTTTCTGACTCATCAGCATTTAAAAGGCATACCTTAATCCACACAGGTGAGAAGCCTTATTCTTGTAAAACATGTGAGAAAACCTTTAGACACAAATGCCATTTAACAGCTCACATGAGAACGCACACAGGTGAAAAGCCTTTCCCCTGTGAGACCTGTGGGGAAAGATTTCAGTATGCAACAACACTAAAAAATCACATAAGAACTCACACAGATGAGAAGTCACAATGCTGAGATATGAGCTTGATAAAAGGTTAAAAAAAAGGTAGGTCTTTTAGATTTAAAGCCCCTTAAGACTGGGCTTGAACAACGACCCTTAGAGTTTGTCGCATGTGACACAGAGATGAGTCTGATAAATTCTGGTTTCTGTCTGTGTGAAACTAAACAATTTGAACTGTCCAGTGGGTATGTGGTGACTTTTACAGAAACACGTTGCATTTTCACTTTAACTCTCCTTTGTCATTTTGGTTTGTGTTTGCATCTCAACTTTGTTTAAAAGAACACACATCAACTCTGTGTTGAAGCTGAGAAACCTTCTAGTGCTTTCTGTCAACTGAGGTCTGTAGTAGGGAGGTTAAGCAACTTTTGACTTCGAATGATGATGCAAAGGTCCCCTTTGGTATGGAAGTACCTTAGGATCATACAAGTAAATTTATCCTAAGACACAAGTGAGATTATGCTTTGGCGGCCATTTTAAAAATGGTCAAAAGTCTATTTTTTGGGCTTAACCTCCCTACTATAAACTCTGGATTTGCAACACAGTGGGTATGGGTACGTCACTATGGTAACTTATGCTGAACACCTAAGAGGATTTAGAGTAGCAATTTTAAAGCCATATTACTGTTGTGTGTTCCACTGTAGGACAACATAATCCTAAAGCAGAAACTGAACAGAACAGTAACGCTTTAAAGTGTGCCTGCTGACCTTTTATGACTTGCAGTAAGTTTACTTATCGGTTTCAGTGATGTTTTAATATTTGTTGTTTACCTGCACCAAAACTGCATAACGTCAGCAGCTAAAAGAATAAAACTAAAACTGTTTTTACACACCATATGAGTGAGATTGAATGAAGATTGACAGTCAGATTACTGATTTTATCTTCCACATCCTCATGAGTAGCATGAAGGGACTACAACTGTATTTTCATTTTACAATATTTTGAATCAGAAACCTACTTTCAGCAACTTCTACACAACATGGGGACAGTGCTATTTATAAGCATACTGATTCTGCATTCGGTCTGCAGGGTTTTTTATATGTTGTATGGCTTTTACTGTGTATTATATTTCTGAAGTCCTCACATTGTATATATAGGTTTGTTCTTGTGAGAACGAAACATCTCTTGGCCTGTCTGCGTTTGAAATGTTTTGTTTTTTTTTGCCAAAAATGTAACGTTTCTTACACCAATCAGGCATGATATTATGACCACCTGCCTAATATTGTGTTGGTCTCCTTTGTGCTGCTTAAACTCCTCTGACCCAGCGGCCATGGAACCAGGACCTCTGGGGATGTTCTGTGGCACTGGAATGGTAGCAGTGAATTCTGTGGGTTGCAGGGTGGGTTCTACTTAGATCAGGCTTACTCTGGCAGATCCCATCGATGCTCAATAAGATTTAAATCTGGGGAGTGTTGAACCCAGCGGAAAAGTTCCCCGGGCCACTCCTGAGCAGTTTTTACAGTATGTCTGGGTGCTTTGTCCTGCTGAGAGTGGAAACTGGCATCAAGGACCCACAGGGGTTAAGGCTTTGAGGGGGTTGCTTGACCTGCAATGCTTAGGTGGGTGGTACATGTCAAACGTCCACATGATTGTCAGGACTCAAGGTTTCCCAGCAGAATGTTGCATTAGAAAAGATGATCAGTGTCATTCACATCACCTGTCAGTGGTCAGAATCTTGTGGCTAATCGATGTTTGAACACACTCTAAGCTAAGTTCAGAAACCCCAGGTTGACTTACCGAGTCGATAACCAGCTTTACCTTGCTGTAGTAATTAGGTTTAGTAAATCCAGTTAACGCCAAGATATCCTGGCTTTGTTATGCTTGCTTCATAGTGCAACCTTCTGGAGTCTTTTCTCTTTTGTGTGGAACACGATGTCATGTTTGTATGGATTTAGTGATTTGCATCAACCTCCGATTGTTTCAGATTTAGAAATGGCACTAACTAATTGTAACAGATGAAAATTGTGGTGTTTTATAAGGTGCTTTAGAAATAAACTTTCTGGTATTGGAAAGAAAAAAAAAGCTTGACACCAAGAACATTTTTTCACTTCTGCTTATTCAAACTGATTAAAGGATTCGTGAAACTGCAAGTACCTTCAACTTCAGTGGTGTAGTAGTAGTGTTTATTATTACTATCGAGTCACAAAAATCAAAGATTCTTAGCAATCTGAGACTCACATGACTCAGTGTGTGAACAGTTGTCAAACTACCTGGGGAACAATGTCAGGACTTCATTTTATGTGGCTGATAGGTGGTTGTAGAGCCCCTCCCTGAGCCATGTGAGCAGAGGGTGAGGATAAATACCTAGAACACCCCACAAGTCAATTAAAACTGAGAAAGCTTCAATGTGATATGAAATGTCTTCAAGAACTGAAAAGAAATTCAGTTTCCTTCAACTGGGAAAGGATTACCATGACTACAGAGAATCCACACAGACATAAAGGAGTTAATCTTTTGGAAAAATCTAATATTTTGATTATTCAGTCACATTTATATGAAAAAAGCCACATTTCCCCTGAAACCACATCATCAGTAATTAATTTCTGGTCCACAGTCTGGTCTACAACCACCAGTTTATCAGCAAGTTTAGTGTAACATCAGCAGAGAATAAAAGGCACATTTCAAATTCCCTCTACTGGTGGGTTAAAGTGAATTTATTTTATTTTTAACTTTGCATACTTACAGTCTAACTAGACATCAAATTTTGTATGAACATTATAAATTAAAGCCATAAACTAAATGTGGTTCAACTACAGAGTCCAGTGTTTGCCTGTATAATACGATAAAGTAGAAATATGTTTAACATAAAATAGTTTTCAAATATGTTTCCATTACATGGAATATTTCTGAGGACAGTCATGTCGTGCTAAGATTACTTGAGTAAATGTACTCAGTTACTTTCCAAATTCCTCTAATTCTAGTTGTTCAATATGGAAGTGAGCCATTCTGACATTTGATTTTTAAGAAAAACTCTTGTCATGTTGATATATATCGCTTATTCACAAAAAAGGAGAGAAAGTTGTTGCACTTCTGCCCACAGATGTGTCAGGACTTGATTTTCCATTCATGTGAGTTCTCATGTAGACAGCGGAAGTATCATTTCAACTGAAATCTTTTCCAGACATTCACATGGTTGCGGTTTCTCACCAGTACGGACTGCTGTGTGCTTTAAAGGGATGACGATGCAGCAAATCTTTTACCGCTCATGTTATAGTGGTGAGGTCTCTCACCTGTGTGCTTTGTCATGTGACTTCTAGCACTGCCTTGAGACTAAATCCTCCTTCAGAAGTGTTACAGGAGTAAAGCTTCTCATGTAGACAGCTAAATTATTCTTTAAAGTGAATTTCTTGCCACATATTTTGCAAGAACACAGCTTCTCACTTGTGTGGACTGCCACATGCTTTATAAATGCTGACAAGTCAGTAAATGTTTTCCCACAGGTGTTATAAAGGTAAGGTTTCTCACCTGTGTGGGTTCTTATGAGATGTTTCAGCTGAGAGCTGAAAACTTTTCCCACATTTCACATGAATATAGCTTTTCATTTATGTTAGTTCTTATGTGACTATTCACTGCTGATACGTCTGTAAATTTTTTGCCACAGGTGCTGCACAGGAAAGGCTTCTCACCTGTGTGGATTCTGATGTTTTTTCATTTGCGAGTCTTCCTTAAAGGCTTTTCTACAGACATCACATTTTACAGATTTTTTCCCTGTTGTTAGCGTCACAATGACTCTCAGACAAGAAACTGTTTTCTATCAGTTCTATATACACTGTACGTTGTCTGCAACGTTATTGGTGGTTTCCAGATGTTATCCAGCAGTTTGTGCTGACGATCGATCTCGTCCTCATACTGGACATTTTTTTCAAACTCTGAACATTTCTTCAGCAGCAACAGTTAGTTGCTCATTGATCAACTTTCTCAGATTCTGAACTGAGCACAACTACTGAAACACTGATCTGATACGACAAAACAACCGTCCTTCAGCTCAGTGCACACATCAGTAAGGCTCACACTGTGAGGTTCCGACAGATTAGGACAGTTAGCTCCATCATGTACATCTTTCTGTTTTTTTTCTGTTAGAAAACACTTTGTTTAGATCCTCAGATACAGTTTATAGTGGGGATAATAATTCTGCATTCCTTATTGAGGCAAATTTTCTGTAAGTGTTGGATTATGGTGTTATTTTATACATATATTCTAAACAGTAGCCGGACTCATCAACAGGACCGCTGAAGCTGCCTCTCTCCTCCCACAATAAACTCGATGCATTACATTAATGCTTTTAATAGAGACTATTATTATTATGATACGTTACCATTCAAAAGTTTGGGGTCACTTAGAAATGTTCTTATTTTTAAAGAAAAAATTGTTTTGTTCCCAATGAAGATAACATTAAATAAATGATAAATCCAGTGTAGACATTGTTAATGTAGTAAATGACTGTTCTATCTGGAAATGGATGATTTTTAATGGAATATCTCCATAGGGGTACAGAGGAACATTTCCAGCACCCATCACTCCTGTGTTCTAATGCTACATTGTGTTAATTAATGGTGTTGAAAGGCTGATTGATGATTAGAAAACATTTGCGCAGTTATGTTAGCACATGAATAAAAGTGGGAGTTTTCAAAAAAAAAAACTTCTGAATGGTAGTGCGTGTCAGTTTTTTTTACACAATACACTCTGTACAAATTCTCAATTGAATTATTTGCACATTTGTGTACACTGTATATATTTCTAATCATTTCTGTTATCTGAACCTCCTTGGATTTGCTATATTTGCTTTGTATTTGTCTAATGACATTCACTGACTATTAACTCTGCTGTCTTTTTATAGATTCTGACACCTTAGCTACCACCTTTTAGCCTTGGACTATCATTTTGCAGAGATTTAGCACAGATATCTAATTTAAAAATGTCCTTAGCTAGCCTTTGTTTGTCAGCTTCTTACATTTTATTGAAACATTAATAGACACATTCTTGCTGGCAAATTTCTTTGAGTAAAGAAACTTTATTTATATAGCACCTTTAACATAAGATAAAAATTATTTGAGCTACTAAAATGGGTGACTACAGAAGTAATTGACTATTGATATATAGTAAATATGTGAATAAATGACACCCCTTAAGTTTTCAAATTAAGTTTACATTCACAAGATACATTGCATTCACAGAAGAAAAACAAAGTTTGGAGACTTTACCTTGTAAATATGAGTCTTCTTCATAATTACAGTAAAGACCTCTTAAGTACGAGATACACTGCTCATCCAAAAAAAAGTCGCACACTCTAATATTTCATTGGACTGCCTTTAGCTCTGAGAACGACACACATTCACTGTGGCATTGTTTAGATAAGCTTCTGCAATGTCACAACATTTATTTCTGTTGCATTAACTTTCTGCCAAGATCTTGTATTAATGATGGGAGAGTCGGACCACTGTGCAAAGTCTTCTCCAGCACATCCCAAAGATTCCTAATGGGGCTGAGGTCTGGACTCTGTGGAGGACAATCCATCTCATGCTCCCTGATCCACTCCTTCTCAATGTTAGCATCATCATCTTGGAACATGTTCGTGCCATCAGGGAAGAAACACTCCATTGATGGAAAGACCTGTTCATTCAGTATATTCAGGTAGTCAGCTGACCTCATTCTTTGGGAACATAACATTGCTGAACCTTACCAACCCAAGATCATAACCCTAACCCCAACCCCCACAGGCTGGTAGGCACTAGCCATGATCACTTTATCCGCCTTTATTTACCCTGATGCCCCATCACTTTGGAACAGGGTAAATCCGGACTCATCAGACCCCGTGACCTTCTTCCATTGCTCCAAAGTCCAATCTTGAGGCCTTTTTTTCATGATTAACCTCACTGATTGTGGTTTTCTTAGAGCTTACAGCTGTTTAGTCCCAATCTCTTGTGTGTGGAAATGCTCTTACGTTCTTTCTCTTACGTATTAAACATAGCAGTGAGTTCTACTGTTGATTTCCTACAATCACCTAAGAGTTTGTTCCTCGAAGATGATGGTTCTCCACTATCCTTCAGGTTTTAATCATGCGTTGGATGGTTCTTAACTTGATTTTAGTAGTTTCAGAAATCTCCTTAGTTGGTTTCTTTGCTTGATGCAGGCCAATAATTTGACCCTTCTGAGACAGATTAGCATCCTTTCCATAACCACAGGATGTGTCTTCCAACACGGTTGTTTAAGAAATGAGAAGCTCCTCACTGCATCAGCTAGGGTTAAATCAGTTGTTGCCTACATATTCATCACTGCAGTAATTATCCAATGGAAGGATCTTACCTATTTGCTTAGTTAAATCCAGTTGGTGACTTTTTTATTTGGATAGGCAGTGTACATAACTGGTAATTCTAAGAAAACCACCTCAGAATTACAGAGATAATGAACAATATACTGATGGTGCAGCAGTTGGAACAGTTCAAAAGTAGCCTGAAAATCTTGAGGTTTATAACATTTCTTCAGTATCAAAGTCAGTGATAGCTTTTGGTACATCCAACAATAAACAGCAAAACTGCAAC
Organism: Acanthochromis polyacanthus; assembly: GCF_021347895.1. NCBI lineage: Eukaryota > Metazoa > Chordata > Actinopteri > Pomacentridae > Acanthochromis > Acanthochromis polyacanthus. The sequence continues at coordinate 5,220,168 of NC_067121.1, forward strand.
AACCGATTCAATGACCTTCATTTTGCACAATGTAAACAAATACAGGCAAAAAAAACAGAGCTTATGTTGCTGCACATCTGTTCATTTAAGACTTTTAATGTGACATTTTTAAAAACACTTTTTTTTCCAACAATGAAATATTGTTAAAAGTAAAACTGTAATGCTCTTTGGGAAGATTCACCACAAATCCACTGAACAGTTTGACAGCCCTCAAATCGATCGTGCAGTTCAACACAGATGGACATGCAATAAACTCACAGGCTCATTGTTGAAGCACAGTCTAAAGGCGCTTTAAATCCAAAAGGTCTACTTTGAACCTGAACAAATTCTTACAGGTTTTTTTTTTTTTCAAGCTTGACTCCCACTGACGTTTTGGGACGACAACTTACCACCTTTGTGTGTTCTTAGGTGATTTCTTAATGCTGATGAGTCTATAAATCTTTCTCCACAGGTGTCGCAGGGAAAAGGCCTCTCACCCGTGTGGATTCTCATGTGGACCAACAATTTATCACTAAATCTGAACCTTTTCCCACATCTTTCACAAGAGTACGGCCTCTCGCCTGTGTGGATTCTCATGTGGGCTTTCAGCTGAGAGCTAAAGCTGAAACTCTTCCCACATGTTGAACAACAGTACGGCTTCTCACCTGTATGGATTCGCATGTGAAGTTTCAGCTGAGAGCTAAAACTGAAACTTTTCCCACATATTTTGCAAGAATATGACCCTTCACCTGTGTGTATTCTTTCATGATATTTCATAAAATGAATCTGATAGAATCTTTTCCCACAATAATTGCAAGCATACGGCTTCTCACCTGTGTGAATATTGTGATGTCTCTCCATTTGGTATTTATACTTAAAGCATTTTCCACAAACATCACATTGCACAGACTTCAGCTTCAGCTCTGCATTTCCACTTGATCCTGAGTCCGCATGCTTGCTTCCTTCCTGATCTGGGCTCTCAGCTAAAGGAGAGTAGTGAGAGAGGAGTTGGACACTGTTTGGTTCTGGTTCACTGTGGTCACTGTCCACATAAGTAGGAGTCACCATGAAGACGTCACTCTCCTCCTTCAGTATAATCGGCTCTCCCTCCTGACTGGCACAGAGATCTTCCTGTTCCTCTTTAATCACTGGAGGCTCGAGGTCCTCCCGGTCCAGATCGGAGTTCCTGTCCTGGCTGCAGCGTTGCTGGTCAGGGAGAACCCTTTCTTCAGTGGAGACATGCTGATGTGGGAGATCTGGAGGGACAAATGGACACAAGATAAAGGTTACCAATGTAATGATCAAAACCACTGAATATATATATTCTTGCTTAAACAAACAGAAGGGCTCTACAGTGCGAGCAAGTTGCTCAAATATGGAAGTGAAAATCAAACTGTGCAAATTATTTGGGTGCACTGGTGTGAGCAACTTCAGCTGTGATACTTTTGTTGGTAAAGCTCAGTGTACAAAACTTTCACGTCACCGTGGTTACAGATTCGGTGCAACCTCAGGTGAAACCTCTAATTTACACCTCTGACATCCAGGCTCTGCTGTTCCACTTGATGTCGTAGTGTCACCGTGTCAAGATCTGAGGAGCTGTCTCAGATTTTCAGAAAAAGGATTGTGGACACTTACAGGGAATTTAAAAGGACCTCCAAAATATTTAAAACAAATCATTCCACTGCAGGGAAAATCACTTATGAGAGGTTTCGATTTTAAAAAACTGTCATTTTGTCCAAATTCAGCCCAAGAGCAGACTGTTGGATGCAAAAAGACCTTTATTATTATTTCCTATTACTAAATACTTAAAGCATCACACAGTCGCAGAAATTATGTACGCATTCCAAATGATTGAGCATATTTATGCAAGTATCATTTCATAATGATCACAGGATCAGTAAGGATCAAATGTTAAACAGCACCGAGTTCTTTTCTACACAACACAGAGATCAAATCTGTTGGCATAAAGTTGCTGTACCAATGAGCCCTGGGTACCATTTAACCTGTCAGAACATTTCTATTTTATTGTTGGTTAAAGTCAAATCCTAAGGATCACACAAGAGCATGACTGATATGACTGGTCAGAATGTTAAAGATATGCATTTGTATATAGAAAAGCGAAAAAACAAGTAAAAGTAAAACCGTTGTATTATCTAACTACATGTGTATTTTCCTCAGTGCCTTCTAGTTACATGTATCACTATGCACATAATCTGAGCTAAACTTGTTGATCAACTTGGGTTCTGATCTTGTCCACAGCATTTTAAACACTACAGATGTGGTTTTGTTAAGGCACAAATTTTTTCACCAAATTTCTCTCAAACAAAAGTGATTTGGTGAGATAGTTCTGGCCCGACTGGTGGCAGTGGCTAAGCTAACGTTAGCAGGGAATGTGGAACAGGAAAACTTCCAGAAACTTCAAAACACCAAAAACACACAGCCCCGTTGTCCCGTTAGTCAGTTTTCTGTCGTTACAAACAACCGTTAGCTCTGACAGCTAGCCCTGTTAGCATGCTAGCCTGCCGCCTGTACACCTGTGTGCTCTCTGTTAGCTTCCTGCTCCATCTCAGGTCTACAAACCTTCACCAGGCTGTTACACCAGTCCTTTTCATTTTCGCTTCGCTAAAGCCGTCTTTACGTACCTACTGTGCGGATCTTGATGTCCGGCTTCCAGCTGACATCCAGCAGTCTGCGCTGACGGTCGATCTCTTCTTCGTACTGAACGACTATCTTCTCAAACTCGGTGAAGATTTCCTCCGCGGCTGCAGTCAGTCTCTCGCTGATCAACTCCCTCAGATACAGAACCGAAGACATCGTTGCTCCAGCACCTGAAATATTCACCTACAACGCAACAACGCAGCCGTCTTCAATAACTTCCACACATCAGTGAATGCTGCTGGCCTCACTTTAACCGGGTGTCACAATGTGAACGTCCGACAGGACATGTAACTTCAGTTCCGCCTTCAACATCTTTCTTACATCTTTCTCTCCCCTCGCAGTAGGAAAAAACAAAGAATATTTACATATGATGTATTTTCAACGCCAGAAAAATGAAAATATAAAAATACATTTAAATAAATCAACAGTAGACAAATGTACATAATAAAGCAAATTATCAAGTCAAGTCAATCAAGTCAAGAATATTTATTGTCATTATATGCAATTAGTTTTCACCAGTCACATAACGAAGTTTCTTTGGTAGCACTGGTTTAGGAGTCAGCATTAAAAGACATGGACAGTTAATCATACAGTGCATTAAAAAATAAAAAATACATTAAAAGTATGAAAATATATATGCATCAGACTGATGAAAGTGCAGCAGTACAAGGTGCAGATTCAGTCCCATCTCGTCTCAAGCTTTTAAAGTGAGTAAGGATGTATAGAGTTTACAGCTCTGGGGAAGAAGC